>NC_065444.1:142001613-142301613 GCF_917563875.1 Diabrotica virgifera virgifera | reverse complement strand
ATATGAAAAAATTTTTTTTTATTTTTTGGCGGGAAATTCGAATTTTTAGAACAATTTTAAACTTTTAAATAACTCTGAAAAAAAAACTAAGACACTCATTTTTACGAAAATCAATTATAATGTGTATTTTTGCACAATCTTTCACGCTGAATTTTTTCAGATTTTTAAAATTGGTGAAACGTACCTTTAAAAATAAGAAACCGCGTTTTTTCGGTTTTTTTTTCGTTTTTTGATAAAATTTTATACATATTTTTCAAAAAAGGTAACACTGTCACTAGAATAGGTAAAAACTGAAAAATAATTGGGGTTTGCTTAATAAAAATTTTTTGTAACGCCATCGATTTTCAAGATACAGGGCGTTGAAGAAAACAAAATTTTACACATTTTTTACGATTTTGCTGAAACTACTGGCAACATTTTAATAAAACTTGGCGGGATTTAAGAGGTAGTTATTGTGCATGATTTGACATGCAATTAAGGATTTGATATTCATCATTGGCGCGCATAGGGGTAATGGTCTGAACTTTTTAAAGAATAAAGATAGTACGCCACTGACATATTTCAAATTAACAATGGTTTTTGAATTTCTCGTTCAATTTGTGACAAAAAATGTATCTTCTTATTTTTTCATCCGACGCGCCATTTTTATTCAAAAAATAAAAGATCTTAACCCTTACAAAGTATTCGAACTTCTAGTACTTTATACATCTACATAATAAACTCGTACATCCATTATTATCAAAATTAATTCGAATACGTTGGAAGCGTATAAGATATTTTATTTTTTGCAGCAAAACGGCGCGTCGTATGAAAAAATGAGAAGATAGATTTTTTATTGAAAATTGAACGAGGAATTCAAAAATGATTGTTAATTTGAAATATGTCAGTGGCGTACTATCTTTTTTTCTTTGAAAAGTTCAGACCATTACCCCTATGCGCGCCAATGATGAATATCAAATCCTTAGTTGTATGTCAAAACATGCACAATAACTACCTCTTAAAACCCGCCAAGTTTTATTACAATGTTGCCAGTAGTTTCGGCAAAATCGTAAAAAATATGTAAAATTTTGTTTTCTTCAACGCCCTTTATCTTGAAAATGGATATCGTTACAAAAAATTTTTATTAAGCAAACCTTAATTATTGTTCAGTTTTTTACCTATTCTAGTGACGGTGTTAAATTTTTTGAAAAATATGTATAAAATTATATCAAAAAACGAAAAGAAAACCGAAAAAATGCGGTTTTTTATTTTTAAAGGTACGTTTCACCAATTTTAAAAATCTGAAAAAATTAAGGGTGAAAGATTGTTCAAAAATACACATTATAATTAATTTTCGTAAAAACGAGTGTCTTAGTTTTTTTTTCAGAGGTATTTAAAAGTTTAAAATTGTTCTAAAAATTCAAATTTCCCGCCAAAAAAATAAAAAAAAATTTTCATCTAGATCTTTTTGAAACTTACAACTTTTTTAAATAAAGTTTTTGGCTAGCTCTTGATGCAGCTGAGAGAAAAAATAAAAACATAAAAAGCCTAATTAGGCTCTAGGGGGGTCACGTGACCCCATAGGGGGCTAAAATTTTCAGAAAGTGAGTTCCTCTATATGTGCTAAAAAGTGGCCTATATGGAATTTAAATTGGGTTGGGGGCACTTTTCACCATCTTACCCGGCTAGGCCCTTTGTTATAGTCCTCTTCTATTTCTTCCGGTTTTTTCAGCCTCGTTGTTATTTCGATAGTATCGTGAATTATTTGTCGGTAAGTGTCCCAGTTTGTTTTATTGTTGTGCAGGTGGAGTTTTGGTTTTTTAGTGATAACTGTTGTACTTACCGTTGCTATTATTGGGCTATGGTCAGTAGTTAGGTCATAGCTTGGTGTTATATCTGTATAAGTTAGACCAATACCGTTTGTTATGAAGAAGTCCAATAAATCTGGTTTTTTGTTGGGATCGGTCGGCCAGTATGTTGGTGTTCCCGTTGAGATAAATGAGTAATTCTTATTTTGTATAACATGTGCAAGTTCTCTGCCTTTTGTTGTTATAAGTCGTGACCCCCACAAGGTATGCTTGCTGTTGTAATCTCCCCCAGCAATGAATTTTGGTCCTAAAGTTTGGAAAAATTCTTCATAGTGTTCTCGTTTTAGATTATGGCGAGGAGGGCAGTACACAGCTGTTACGTTGACATTATATGGAAGTGCTTCAACGCTTACTGTCGTTGCTTGGATGTGTTCTTCTTTGTACTTCAGTAGTTCATGATGTTTAATATTTTCTTTGATGAGTATTGCTGTACCTCCGTGGGCTGTGCCGTCAGGATGCTCAGTATGATATAGTTTATATTTAGGTATGTTAAAATAAGTTCTGTTCGTAAAGTGCGTTTCACTAATTAAAAATATGTCAATTTTATTTATGTCTAGAAATATTTTCACTTCTTCTGTATGGCTTGGAAGGCCGTTGGCATTCCATTGGGCTATTCGAAGAAACTTAGCCATTATTTCATTTTGTTCATAAGCATGGTAAGAATGTTGAGGACCATGCTATTTTGTTGGATTAGTTGGTTGAATAGATTCTTGAATTCTTCCAAAAACTTGTTTAACACAGTGGTTGTATCTTCTGTTTGGTTGTGTTTAGTTACTTCAGCGTAGCTCAAGCCCTGGGGCAGTGGATTGGATAGTTGTTGTGTGTTTCTTGTGTATATATCATTTGTGTAGATTGCTGATGGGTTTTGATGCTCTCCATTGTTTTTATTGCTTCCTTTGGTAAGTTTCTTATAGTGATCACATCCCTTATAATTGGCTGGGTGGCCTCCATTGCATAACGCACATATGGCTGGCGTCTCCTTTGACTTTTTGCACGTGGTGGTATTGTGTGAGCCTCCGCATTTTACACAGACGAATGGTTTATTACAATATGATTTGGAATGTCCATATTGTTGGCATCTCATGCACTGTATTATACTGTTTTTTTGAGTTCGTGGAGGTTCTATGTGTACTACTCTGTTCTGTAGGCCTGTTATATTATAGACATCTTTATTGTTTTGCGCGGGTTCTAAATCTACAAAGAAGAGATTAAGCGGTTCTTTGGTTTTTTGTTGTTTTACATTAACTATGTTTCTCACTTTGTGCCCTAACTGAGATAGCTCACTTTTTATGTCATCAGTATTGGTTGAGTGATGTAAGTATCTATCACGATTCTGTAGGCTCGTCCTTCTTTTAGTTGGTACGTGTGATGGTATATATTTTACCTGTTTCAATTTCACTTGGATTTGGTTTGTTGTTATGTATTTTCTTCCTTTTATTGCTTCCCATGACTTGCCAAGCGTTTTTACTGTTTGTCTGATTTTCTTCTTCATCTTCGCTGGTTGATGTCATATAGTGAGTTTCTCTGTCTTCGATATTTGCACTATTTTTACTTGATGTCGGCATTTGCTGCTGAACTGGTTGAGAGAGATAGTTTGTATTTGCTGTCTGTATAGGAGTTGTATGATACTGTTGTTGCATAGTTGGCATATTCATGTTCATTGCATTTTCTGGTTGGTTCATCATTGTTGGCTGCCACTGTTGTTGGTTATTGGTTGTTTGTGTTATTTGTAGATTTATTGGATCACTCTGTATGTTTTGTTGTTGATAAACTGGTTGTCCATTTCTGAACCCAATAAGATTCCCCGAAGGGAACATATTGTTTTGTTTTTCTCACTTATTGCTAATGGGTTTTTTTATTGTTGTTGATAAGATAATTAGAATTCTTAATCACCGGTTTTTTCGGAGCGCTTTAACGATGTTTACACTTCGATGGCCCAGCGACGACTAGATTTAGTAGTAGGATTAATTACTTTTGTCCCAGACACATATATAGTATTAGGATTAATTATTTTAGGCCCCGACATAGTTTCTCTATATTTCTTTATGTTTGGCCCAGAAACAGATTTAGTATTAGGATTTAAATTTTCTTTATTGTTAGGAGATTTTGGTTGATTTTTTTTAACCTTCGGATGACCAAGCGGGGGAAATTGTGACCCCAGCGTATGTTTTTCTTTAATAAATTCAAAAGTATTTTCAATTTTTAACTCATTATTTTTTTATTTGACTTTAATATCATTCTAGATATCCTCATATTTTGAAAAAAAAATCACTATATTTTACGAATAAAAAATATATTCTGAAGTTGATGTTTAGTAAAATAGCGTCTATTATGTGTAATTCCAAGTAGTTTTACGCTAATGACGTCGACTTTGCAAAGTAACAAGACACTTACTCAACATACACACTACACATGACACTAATACTCATGTTGTGACTGGCTGAATGACATAAAGTCCATGCCATAAAAAAAATTAAAACATTTTTTTTGTTAATTGTCATTTTTGCCCTGGGGTCATTCCGCCCCCCCTTTGGTCATCCGTGTAACAAAAAAAGGTTGGTCATCGGAAGGTTAAACAGAATATAGTCTGAATAGTCTAGAATTTTAGTATATGATTTTTAATGTTTTATGATGAATTAAGTAGACAAATGATTTTTTTTAAATTTATTAGGAGCATAATTAATTAAAGACAATTCAGAAAAAAACACATTCTTGTCAAGGAAAAGGTACAAAATGAACATCAGAAGATTTTAGCATGCTCATTTCGTGTTTTGAAACTAACCGACTCTCATCAAGACTGAGCAGTCCGGATCACAGGAACTTAGAGATGTGAGAAAATAAGGAAGATTTTTTTTAAGCGCACAACTATCCATTTTTTCTTTTTGGAACAAACCTTCTCACGACTAAGGACGTGCAAAAGGACCGGAAGCAAATTCAAGGGTATAAAGTTGCGGAAAACTACCCACCGAGTAGAAAAGGGTTAGAAAATGAAGAATTTATGAAGTAAATGATAATATCATTTACTTCATAAATTTACTTCATAAGTTCCAACGAGAATGGTTCCCTTCGTACTCCAATCAGAGTAAATGTAAATCAAAAATGAATAACCATTTTCAATTTCGTTGCAAAATTTTAAAATACAGCCGAACCATATTCTAGTCCAATCAGAGAGTGCAGCAAGCATCTCTACCGGTTTCGAAACTTATTAGTCTCTCATCAGGAGGCACATATACTGCTCTCCCTGATCCAACCAAAACAAACCCCAGCGTGCAGTCCCGGATTGCAACGAACAAAATGGCATAGATGCCCTAGCGGCAACTGCTACAACAAGACTAAGTTTTCACTCTAATGGCATATAAAACATGAAAATGGTTATTCATTTTTGATTGACATTTACTCTGATTGGAGTACGAAGGGAACCATTCTCGTTGGAACTTTACCGCGGTGAGCAGATGGGACGTGAATTGTAAATTGTAGACTTTCCTCATCTTCCTTAGTCTCAGCATCCGTATGGCTTGCATACTGTAGAAGCCTCGGAGGTGTAACCAGAGAAGGTTCCCATTGTTTTCATTCTGGTGGAGTGTAGAATAGCATTATGTTGTTTTATATGCCGTTAGAGTGAAAACTTAGTCTTGCATATGTTTTGCTCTTATTTTGGATGTTGATAATCGTGTACATCCTCACCCTTACGGGAAAAATTTTCTGACTACCGTCAAAGAAGAAAATTTTTCTAGACATCACTACCAACTGATTACTTTTAATTGTTTATATAAATTTATACAAATACAAAATACCATATAACAATACACAATACAAATACAAAATATACAAATATAAACCTTATCATCCTATAAAAATAGTCATCGAATATCGTCTATTCTTACTTATTCCTTTTCTCTATCTCGCGAAAATCTATACTCAGAAATCGTAATCTATTTTACCTTTTCCAGTTTAAAAAAAAATTTATAACTTTAATTCTTACCTTTGAACTTACTTTTTAATTATACTTCTTTCACTTTTAAAAGAGTTATTTTGATTTTCTGACCTTATACATATTCTTCTATTAAAAATTTCTCCTTTTCCTTCCTCTTCTTCTTGTCCGGTACTTTACTAATACATATTTTCATTTTCTTTATACTTAGTACTTTCTTCGTAGTGTACTGTTAAACATATTTCTTCTTCTTCTTCATATTTCTTTATTAACATTTACTTCATATATCATATCATCATCATCCAGCCTCAAAAGTCCACTGCTGAACATAGGCCTCCTCCCCTCGTTTCCAACCCCATCTATCCTGCGCCGCCCTCATCCAGTTTTTATTTACCTTTCTTAAGTCGTCAGTCCATCTTGTAGGCGGTCGACCGACGCTTCTCTTGTCTTCTCTTGGCCTCCATTCCAATAACCTCTTCGTCCATCGCCCATCTGTCATTCTGGCTACGTGTCCTGCCCATCTCCACTTCAACCTGGCTATCCTCTCGATGACGTCAGTCACCTTTGTTCTTCTCCTGATTTCTTCGTTTCTGATTTTGTCTCGCAGAGTTATTCCTAACATTGACCGCTCCATTCTTCTCTGCGTGACTCTTAGTTTGGTAGCCGAGGCTTTAGTTAAGGTAAGTGTTTCTGATCCGTACGTCAAGACTGGGAGGACGCACTGATCGAATACCTTTCTCTTTAGACATGTGGGTAACTCACTTTTAAAAGTTTCTCTCAGTTTTCCAAATGCTGCCCACCCAAGACCGATTCTTCTCTTCAGCTCATGAGTCTGGTTATCCCTGCCAATCGTAATTTCATGTCCCAGGTATTTATATCTATCTACGAGTTCTATTTCCTTCCCACCAATACTGATGTTCTGGTTGGGTACCAAATTTGTCATTATTTTTGTTTTTGAGATGTTTATATTTAAACCAACATTTTCTGTAGCTACAACGAGTTCTTGTACCATCTCTCTTGCCATACCTAGATCCTCAGCTACTATGACTATATCATCGGCGAAACGTAAGTTGTTTAGGTATTCTCCATCTATTTTTATTCCCTTTGTCATCCAATCCAAACTCTTGAAAGCATGTTCTAAGACCGTATTAAAAAGTTTAGGTGACATTGGGTCTCCATATATCATATATCTTCCTTCATATATTCATGTCATTTTTCATAATTCTTCATTTATATATTATATATTATATAATATATATATATATATGATATATGATATATGATATATATTTACTTCATATATCATATATCTTCCTTCATATATTCATGTCATTTTTCATAATTCTTCATTTATATATTATATATTATATAAATGAAGAATTATGAAAAATGACATGAATATATGAAGGAAGATATATGATATATGAAGTAAATGTTAGTGAAGAAATATGAAGAAGAAGAAATATGTTTAACAGTACACTACGAAGAAAGTACTAAGTATAAAGAAAATGAAAATATGTATTAGTAAAGTACCGGACAAGAAGAAGAGGAAGGAAAAGGAGAAATTTTTAATAGAAGAATATGTATAAGGTCAGAAAATCAAAATATCTCTTTTAAAAGTGAAAGAAGTATAATTAAAAAGTAAGTTCAAAGGTAAGAATTAAAGTTATAAATTTTTTTTAATCTGGAAAAGGTAAAATAGATTACGATTTCTGAGTATAGATTTTCGCGAGATAAAGAAAAGGAATAAGTAAGAATAGACGATATTCGATGACTATTTTTATAGGATGATAAGGTTTATATTTGTATTGTGTATTGTTATATGGTATTTTGTATTTGTATAAATTTATATAAACCATTAAAAGTAATCAGTTGGTAGCGATGTCTAGAAAAATTTTCTTCTTTGTCGGTAGTCAGAAAATTTTTCCCGTAAGGGTGAGGATGTACAGGATTATCAACATCCAAAATAAGAGCAAAACATATTCAAGACTAAGTTTTCACTCTAATGGCATATAAAACAACATAATGCTATTCTACACTCCACCAGAATGAAAACAATGGGAACCTTCTCTGGTTACACCTCCGAGGCTTCTACAATATGCAAGCCATACGGATTCTGAGACTAAGGAAGATGAGGGAAGTCTACAATTTACAATTCACGTCCCATCTGCTCACCGCGGTAAAGTTCCAACGAGAATGGTTCCCTTCGTACTCCAATCAGAGTAAATGTCAATCAAAAATGAATAACCATTTTCATGTTTTATATGCCATTAGAGTGAAAACTTAGTCTTGTTGTAGCAGTTGCCGCTAGGGCATCTAAGCCATTTCGTTCGTTGCAATCCGGGACTGCACGCTGGGGTTTGTTTTGGTTGGATCAGGGAGAGCAGCATATGTGCCTCCTGATTAGAGACTAATAAGTTTCGAAACCGGTAGAGACGCTTGCTGCACTCTCTGATTGGACTAGAATATGGTTCGGCTGTATTTTCGTTTTGCAACGAAATTGAAAATGGTTATTCATTTTTGATTTACATTTACTCTGATTGGAGTACGAAGGGAACCATTCTCGTTGGAACTTTACCGCGCTGAGCAGATGGGACGTGAATTGTAAATTGTAGAATTCCCTCATCTTCCTTAGTCTCAGCATCCGTATGGTTTGCATATTGTAGAAGCCTCGGAGATGTAACCAGAGAAGGTTCCCATTGTTTTCATTCTGGTGGAGTGTAGAATAGCATTATGTTGTTTTATATGCCATTAGAGTGAAAACTTATTCTTGTTGTAGCAGTTGCCGCTAGGGCATCTATGCCATTTCGTTCGTTGCAATCCGGGACTGCACGCTGGGGTTTGTTTTGGTTGGATCAGAGAGAGCAGCATATGTGCCTCCTGATAAGAGACTAATAAGTTTCGAAACCGGTAGAGGTGCTAGCTGCACTCTGATTGGACTAGAATATGGTTCGGCTGTATTTTCGTTTTGCAACGAAATTGAAAATGGTTATTCATTTTTTTTTCAAAACATATTCATTTAATTTTTAAATGTCTTATAAAACAAACATCACGTTTGTTGTTAAATAATTAGGTGACACCGATTACTCAACACAAGTGCACTAGTTTTCAATAACGCTTTGTCAGCTATTCAATATTATTCTTAATCCACGGCTTGGTCGTGTCAGCATTAAAACCATCAACACTTTTCTAGTTTATTTATAGTTACAGAAAAGCATCGCGGATCATTATATATCATTCTTTTATCAATTCGTATTCGTGATTCAGATACATCATTAGATAGTTATACCTCAAGCCCACCAACTCGTTACAGCTATATTTAGAAGTGATCAATAAATATAGTATGAACAAATATTGTTTTACCAAATCAACCCTTTCCTCAGGGTAACTACCCCGTAAAATAAGGAGTTTCTTTATAACCTTATACCAACAGAAAGGTTGTAATATTTACTACAAAAGGCAATACTAATATACAGGGTGTCCCATTTAAAAAAAAATGAGACAATTTTGTATTTGCAAAAAGTGATCACACTGTATATTTTATGGCTACATATATGTAAAATATGTTAATTTATTTAAAAATAAAAGTATACTAAAAAAACTTTGACATGCCATTTAAATTTTTATTACCTTGAAAGCCTAATTCACAGCCCTGTGAATATTACCATTTTTCTCAATAAAAGTGTAAATATTTCGAAACTTGTTAACTTTAGTCCTATAATATCTTATATAAATTCTTAATATTTTTAAAAAATATATTCAAAAATGATTTAATATATAGGGTGTTCCATTTAAAAAACACAACTTTGGTTCGTACCGTCGTTCTGACTCACCCTGTATAATCGAAAATAATTTTAAATTACAGACGGCTTCGATATACATTAATTTTGTTAAAAACATTTTTTATGTATATCCCATAATTTAGCCGTAATCAAAGAAAACCAGAGCTTTGGCGCACTCTGTATTTTTATTTACCACAGCAACTACCGGCTATACTGTTTCTCTCTTTTTTTCTGTTTTATTGGCACTGGTTTTAGCAATCAGCTGGCCAGTCAATTTGTTTTGAGTTATCTAAGCGGAAATCATACCAACACGATCTCAACGCGATGGCGTTCGTGATTCAACTCGTCTGAAGTAAACAAGTGAATCAGCACATACTTGTTGCGATCTACTGACGATAAAAGGAATTTCGTGCAGCGTTCTGACTGCTATCGCGGCGATATAATTAGTTTAGCGTTCAAAACGCAGCAGGTTACATTTATCGCTGGTCGCAACGATGCAAATAAAAATGGATATCTAAAAATTTATTGAAATTGTAAAGTAATATGATATATTCTTCGACCTCTCCCACCCAGGTTATAAGAACATACGTATTAGAAATAAATGTTTCATCAAAACTTTCTAAATTCATTCTAAAATATGTATAGAAACCGTCTATACCTCTCTGCGAAGTTCTGGAAACAATTTATGAAATTCTCCTTATTGCTTGTACCTCAGGCTAATGTTATATACCTACCCAAACATCTCTTTTTTTGAAGTGAAAACTTCTTTAGGGACGTTGTGCACTTTTTGGATAGGGGAAAAAGCATTGAATTCGCGACCGTCATCGCTTATGCTATATATTATGTGTATGTATATATAAATTGTGTAGAGGTATTTAAATTTAAAATAAATGTAAAACATATTTCAAGATGGGGAAAAAGGATTTATTTCGCAACCGTCACCTCTTTGACTAAATAAATTTTGTACGTATATACATTATGTGTATGTATATATAAATTATATAGAAGTATTTAAATTTAAAATAAATCAATAAAATAAATAAATAAATTTAAAATAAATAAATCAATTTAAAATATCAATGTAAAACCTATTTTTGGATGGGGAAAAAGGATTTATTTGGCGACCGTCATCCCTTCGGCGAAATAAATTTTGTACGTATATACAGTATGTCCCTGTAAGTTGAATCCATATGGAAAACTTTTTTATTATTAATTTCACGAAAAAAAGTTATTCTTTATAAAAAGCTCTGCATGGTCCAAAACCTAAGAATTAACCATCAAATATCAAATTTTTTGAATATTATACGAGGTATGTCAAAAAGTTTGAATTTCACTCAAGAGTAAAGTAGCTTTATTTTTCGTAATATTGGAAATTGCTATTATGAAAAGTTGTTTGGAATTAAAAACTATATTCTAATTAGCAATTACATCCTTCTAATTGAAAAATTTTTTTTTGAGAAATTATGGATAACTATCATTATTTTTTCAGTTATTTCAATTCTGATAACTCTTTTATTATTAATTTTACGAAAAAAAGTGATTCTTAATAAAAAGTTCTAGATGGTCTAAAACTTAAAATACAACTATCTTATATCAAATTTTATCAATTTTATACGAGGTATGTCAAAAAAGATAAATTTAGATCAAAAGTAAAGTACCTTTATAGTTCAGAATATTTCAATTAGAAGGATGTAATTACATACTGAAACATAGTTTTTAATTCTAAATAACTTTTCATAATAACAATTTTTGATAGGTATTGTGAAAAATAAACGTATTTTACTCTTGAGCGAAATTCATATTTTTTGACATACCTCGTATAAAATTGATAAAATTTGACAAAAGATGGTTGCATTTTAGATTTTAGACCATGCATAACTTTTTATTGAGAATCACTTTTTTTCGTAAAATTAATAATAAAAGAGTTATCTGAATTAAAGTAACCGAAAATTATGTTAGTTATCCATAATTTTTCAAAAAACAAATTTTTCAATTAGAAGGATGTAATTGCATACTAGAATACAGTTTTTAATTTCAAATAACTTTTCATAATAGCAATTTTCAATATTGTGAAAAATAAAGCTACTTTACTCTTGAGTGAAATTCAAACTTTTTGACATACCTCGTATAATATTCAAAAAATTTGATATTTGATGGTTAAATCTTAGGTTTTTGACCATGCAGAGCTTTTTATAAAGAATAACTTTTTTCTGTAAAATTAATAATAAAAAAGTTTTCCATATGGATACAACTTACAGGGACATACTGTATATATATATATATATATATATATATATATATATATATATATAAAGGATGTTAAGTAAGCGAGTACAACTATAAACATAGAAAAGAAAAATCATTGGCAAATAACTCGCAATGTGAATGTGAATAAAAAATTAACAATATAAAAAGATGGAATGCAACTGCAGACACGTGTTTCTGACTCATTAGTCGTCATCAGTACAGTATAGCCAAGTTAGAAGAATAATAGTTTAACTTGGAAAAAGATCACTACAGGAGCAATATTACCATTTGTGACAACAATGTCAGAAGACCCTGCCTTTCAGGGCGACGACCAACACAGTCACGGAGGTAAAGCTACCTGAGGAAAGAAAAGCCAAAACCTTATACAATAAATATATTGTATAAAATTGTATAATTGTATAAATTGTAAAAATACAACTTATTTATATATATATATATATATATATATATATATATATATATATATATATATATGTATATAAACAGTTGGTTTTTAATTCCTGGGTTTGCGGTCTGTTATAAATAAAACACTTGATTTTGCTTAGACGTTTCGGCTCTTTGCCATTTTCAATAAGCACTTTTAATTATTAAACATTACACTGTTAACAAACATATTTTATATACAATACACGTAATAATTTGAAAATTTAAAAAAATGCACATCGTGTTTCTCTAAGATGTTATGAGAGAATGCCAGGCATGGGCATTGGGCATATGGTAAAAGCACTTCACAACGGTTTTGGATGGTGGTCGTAAAACCAAAACGATAATATACAGGAGATCAAGTTACATAATATACGAAAGAAATAAATCTGACTAATGTTTAACTTTTAATAATGGGAGCAAGATTTTTTGTAGTTGTGATCTGAGTATGTAACTCGAAATATGAATACTGAGGTGCGTATTTTTTTTTGTATTTTATATGGAACAGAGGCTTGAACGCTAAAACAAGGATATTCATTAATGATAGAACATTATAATAGAACAGAGTATTTGATATGTGGGCATATAGAAGATTTTTAAAAATAACCTTGGTTCAAAAGATTAAGAGGTCGACGCTAATCTTTCAAGTTAGCGTCGACCTCCTCGTCGTCTTCTGGATCTGCCAAGCCTAGTTCAGGAGAAAAAAAGAAAGCTGGAGGAGCAGCTAAACCGAAGAAAACTGCCGCCGCTACCAAACGTTCTGCTACCGGTGAAAAGGCAAAATCTGTAAAGAAAGTGACTAAGGCTAAAAAAGCCGCATCAAAGGCAGAGAAAAAGCCAGCCAAGGCGAAAAAAGTTGAAAAGAAGTCAGCACCTAAAACTGCGTCTTCATCCGTAGTTCCGGCTTCCGCAGAGGTTAAAGCAAAAACACCAACCAAGGCGAAGAAATCAAATAAAGGAAGTCCAACCAAAAAACCAAAGGCACCCAAGCCGAAAACAGCCAAGGCTGCAGCAAGTTCACCAAAAGCTAGAAAGGCTGCTCCTAAGAAGAAGAAGTAATGGGACTAATGAATATCTTCGAATTATTAAAAACAAAACTGATATTAAAGATCTCTCCAATATATATCACAATTTGATAAATTAAGTGTGGTTGTAAGCACACCATTGGTAAACACTTTAAATACGGCATTTTTATTTTTTTTTGTTACGTGCTACCTCTTATAGCAACTCCACAGAGTTGCAGTTTGTATCATTACATCAATTTTGTTTAGCCAGGATATATGTCAGCGTCCTAAGCTTCTTCTGTCCAGTATCTTTTCCTATATAACGATCTACATAAACACATATCTCATTTCTCATAACATGTTTCCAAATAATGTAAATTTCTTATTTTAATTGTATTTAATATCTCATTTTTCTTTATTTCATTCGGTTACAAAACGTGGTTGTCTCTTAATCTTTTGAACCAAGGTTATTTTTAAAAATCTTCTATATGCCCACATATCAAATACTCTGTTCTATTATAATGTTCTATCATTAATGAATATCCTTGTTTTAGCGTTCAAGCCTCTGTTCCATATAAAATACAAAAAAAAAATACGCACCTCAGTATTCATATTTCGAGTTACATACTCAGATCACAACTACAAAAAATCTTGCTCCCATTATTAAAAGTTAAACATTAGTCAGATTTATTTCTTTCGTATATTATGTAACTTGATCTCCTGTATATTATCGTTTTGGTTTTACGACCACCATCCAAAACCGTTGTGAAGTGCTTTTACCATATGCCCAATGCCCATGCCTGGCATTCTCTCATAACATCTTAGAGAAACACGATGTGCATTTTTTTAAATTTTCAAAATATTACGTGTATTGTATATAAAATATGTTTGTTAACAGTGTAATGTTTAATAATTAAAAGTGCTTATTGAAAATGGCAAAGAGCCGAAACGTCTAAGCAAAATCAAGTGTTTTATTTATAACAGACCGCAAACCCAGGAATTAAAAACCAACTGTTTAAAAATTCACGGTCAGGAAATAAGCAATATATATATATATATATATATATATATATATAAAGTAGTTTGGTATTATTGACTGACAATAAAAACTTATATTATATATATATATATATATATATATATATATATATATATATATATATATATATATATATATATATATATATATATATATAAAATGAATAATTTTGGGGAATGCAGTCAATGTGTTTTGGGCTGATTAAAAGTGAAACACTTTGAACTTTTGTCGAGCTTTCGGACAATTTATTTCCTTTATCAAGACAATCTAAAAATACAAATGTTTAAATTTAGATGAAAACTAGAAAAATAAAAACTTACTGCTCGTGGTTTACAAAATAACTAACATACTTATAAAAAACATAAAAATTCTTTCTAAAAAATATAAATTGTAAACGTAAATTAATTTTGAAATATGTCAAAAAGACATTAATCATATGTAGTTAGACTACTTTAATAACTCGATAGATTGGGAAAGAAGTTAGTTAACAGTGTAGAAAATAATGATATAAAGATATAAGCAAATTTGAAATTATAATTATTAGTAAGAAAAAAACTGATAGTAATGTAAAAAACGTTGATTTAGAATGTTATAAATATTTTTCTTTTGATACTATTTAGTGAAATTTTAAAAAATAAGACCAAATTGTTTATAAAATGCATAAATTAGTAATATCAGATCTCAAAATTAAAGTCAAAGTTATTAAAAATTACAGTTAAAGTTAGTTAGTCAAAGCCAAAATGTTATTATAAATAATGCTTAGATTATTGATATCAGATCTCTTATTAATACAATTTGATTTTTTTATCCAAACCATTTCTTTAAATTCTCTTTTACGTAAATTTACTTCTCTTTCCAAAATTGTTGCTTCTTGAAAAATGAAAACATGATCCTCATTAATAACATGCTCTGCCAATGCACAAGAAGGGATATTTCTCTTGATATCACTTTTATGAGACGTTAGTCTAAGAGATAGGTTACGTGAAGTCTGTCCGATGTAACATTTACCACAAGTACTACAAGGTATGGAGTAAATAACATTAGAACTCTCCATATTTTTTAGCGGAGTCTTAGTTCTGGTATAAAGACTGTTCAAAGTTTTGACATTTTTAGTAGCAATTTTAATGTTTTTGTTTTGTTTAAATAACTTAATTAATTTTGGTGTTAAAGATGGTAGATATGGTAAAGAAAAATAAGATAAGGTAGGTATACTTTCTATCTCTGTTCCTTGTTCATTGATATCTGCCTGAAGTGTTCTATTATAATTAGTGCTAAAAATTAATTTATTTAATAAACCCCTAGGATATCCATTTTCTAGTAAAATTTCTCTTAATTTTGTGAGGTCACTATTAATAAAATCCCTATGTGATAGTTTACATATTCTGTTTTTTAGACCTAAGATCAAGTTAATTTTCATTTTATAAGGATGATGTGAAAGGTAATGAATGTAGCGATTACTACAAAGAGGTTTTCTGTACCATTGAGCTCTGAGGATATTATTAGAATCTCTGTGAATCAGCAAATCTAAGAAAGGTAAGCAATTGTTTACCTCTCTTTCGTAAGTAAATTGGATATTTTCATTCCAATTATTAAAAATAGACAATGTATACTCAATTTTTTTTGATGGTAAAGCCAAAATTAAATCATCTACAAACCTCTTTATAAAAGGGATTGGAAAATTAATTTTACTTCTTACATCACTAATTAGGTCATCCAAAACAAAATTACTAACTATCGGGGAAATTTTTGAACCCATCGGTGTTTTTTTTTTTTTTTTTTTTCATTTTTCATTTTTCAAGAAGCAACAATTTTGGAAAGAGAAGTAAATTTACGTAAAAGAGAATTTAAAGAAATGGTTTGGATAAAAAAATCAAATTGTATTAATAAGAGATCTGATATCAATAATCTAAGCATTATTTATAATAACATTTTGGCTTTGACTAACTAACTTTAACTGTAATTTTTAATAACTTTGACTTTAATTTTGAGATCTGATATTACTAATTTATGCATTTTATAAACAATTTGGTCTTATTTTTTAAAATTTCACTAAATAGTATCAAAAGAAAAATATTTATAACATTCTAAATCAACGTTTTTTACATTACTATCAGTTTTTTTCTTACTAATAATTATAATTTCAAATTTGCTTATATCTTTATATCATTATTTTCTACACTGTTAACTAACTTCTTTCCCAATCTATCGAGTTATTAAAGTAGTCTAACTACATATGATTAATGTCTTTTTGACATATTTCAAAATTAATTTACGTTTACAATTTATATTTTTTAGAAAGAATTTTTATGTTTTTTATAAGTATGTTAGTTATTTTGTAAACCACGAGCAGTAAGTTTTTATTTTTCTAGTTTTCATCTAAATTTAAACATTTGTATTTTTAGATTGTCTTGATAAAGGAAATAAATTGTCCGAAAGCTCGACAAAAGTTCAAAGTGTTTCACTTTTAATCAGCCCAAAACACATTGACTGCATTCCCCAAAATTATTCATTTTGTATTATTAACAGTCACTACATATTAATAATTATATATATATATATATATATATATATATATATATATATAATCGGTTCATAACGTTCTACGACGTCTTCCGATTCCCAATCGCCATTGCTCTCGATCGTAGCACATGTCTTCGTTCAAGCCTCTTTCTCCGATTTCCCTATGGATTCCTTCTATCCAGCTTTTCCTAGGTCTTCCTCTCTTCCGCCGTCCTTTTGGTGCCCATCGTAGCACTTGCTTGGGTAATCTGTCTTCTTCCATACGTTGTACGTGGCCAAACCATCTTAGTTGCTTTGTTTTTATATCGTCCATTATTGTATGCTTTACATCCATTATCTCCAATATTCTTGTATTTCTGATTTTTTGTATTCTTGATATACCAGCAGATCTTCTCCAGAAGTCCATTTCAGTTGTTCTGAGCATATTTTCGGATTTTTCTTTAAGTGGCCAAACTTCGCTGCTGTATGTTATAATGCTCTTAACAATGCTGTTATAGATGTTACGTTTATTTTCTTTGGAGATACTTTGGTCCCATAGGATTTTGTTCAATAATGCGATAGCTTTCCTTCCTTGTGTGCACCTTTCTTGGATATTCTTGTCCAACGTTCCATCTTGTGTAATTGTAAGACCCAAGTATTTATATTCCTGACAGTGATTAATAGTTATTTCATTTTCCAACGCTAGATCCTGCTGTATGCCTCCAACGCACATATATTCCGTTTTCTTGGTATTCACTTCTAAACCCCAGTTCCGGTACTCTTCTATGATTTTTCGGGTCATATATTCAATATCGTGATAATCCTGGGCCATAAGAATCTGATCATCCGCAAAACATAGAGTGTATAGCATGTTATCATCATTTAGCGGTATACCCATATTCTTACATTTCCTTTTCCAGGATTTCAAAACTTGCTCTAAATATATTTTAAATAGTGTCGGCGATAGACAGCAGCCCTGTTTAAGACCCTTATTCACTTCAAATCCTGACGAGATTTCCTTGCCTAGCTTAACTTTTGCTATATTATGTTGGTATAGATTTTTTACAGCTTTAATGAGGTTCAGACTGATGTTAGTTTTTTCGAGGGCTTCCCAAAGTTTACTTTGTGGTACAGTATCGTATGCTTTTTTTAAGTCTATGTACACTAAATGCAGTTCTTGATTGTAGGCTATTTGTTTGTCTATTAACTGTGTTACACAATATAGGTGGTCAGTGGTGGATCTGCCAGCGCGGAAACCGGCTTGCTCTTCGGCCTCTAAGTCCTTGTATTCTTCTTCTATTTTATTTTTGATAATTTTTCCGTAAACTCTGCTGATGGTGCTTGTGACAGATATTCCCCGGTAAATATCGCATATATTTTTACTGCCTTTCTTGTGTATTGTAGAAATTACAGACAATTGCCATTCTTTTGGTATGACTTCGCCATTCATACATCTATTAAATAGATCTCTTAGGTATTCATACAGGGTGTTGCTACCGTATTTGAGCAGTTCTGGTGCTATGTCGCCAGGCCCTGACGCTTTTCTATTTTTTAGGGATTTGCATGCATTTCGTACTTCTTCCAGTCTTAACCGAATCGGTGAGCCACTGACAATTACATTGAAACTTTCGTGATCTTCGTTTTTAATAAAATCTTCTCTATTTTCTACTAGTAACTGCTTGAAATAGCCATCCCACTTTTCCAGAGTAATCGGTGTTATTATATCCCTTTTGGTATCTGTTCTCAACGTTTTAAGGAATTTCCAGCTCTCTGTGTTTCTTGTCCCCCCTATATAGGCGTTAAGTTGATTGCATTTGTTTGTCCACGTTTCGTTTTTCTTCTGTGTGATTTTTTTCCGCACTCTTGCTTGTGCTTCTTTGTATAAAACCTTATCGGAATCTTTCTGTGTACTCATATATTTCCGGTACTTTTCTCTCTTATCGTCTATTTCGGTGGCTATTTCTAAGTCCCACCAGTATGGTTTATTTCTTATGTTGTCTTTGTACTCCCCCAATGCCTCATATGCAGCTTCGTGTATACATTGTGTTATATGTGTATGAAGATGTTCCGTATTTATAAATGTATATTGTCCTTTCAGTTTCTCGTCCAGTCGCTTTTCGTATAACGTTCTTATGCTTGTTTGTTGTAAGCCTTCTAGGTTGTATTTCTTTTTTGGTGCCAATTTGTTTCCTCCTTGTTCTCGTGGATTTAGATTTTTTTGAGATTTCATTCCGGGGAACAGTACTTCCGCTTTTAGAAGATGATGGTCACTGCCGCATGTTGCTCCTCTATAAACCCTTACATCGTTAATTTTCATTCGACTCCGTTGTTTTATCAAAAGATAATCAATTATACTTTTCTGGTTCATAGTAGGTTGGGTCCGAGTATATTTATGAATGCATCTATGCTGGAAGAAGCCGTTCATAATTCTTAAATTGTTCTGTTTACAGATGTTAATTATTCTTGTTCCATTATTGTTGAGTACTTCCTCGCCGTATCTGCCTACTACGTCATCCTGTTTTTTATTGCCTGTTCTGCCATTTAGGTCTCCTAATAATATAATTTCTCTGCCTATAAATAGGCATTTCCTATTTTGACGATTTCATCGTTGAGCTGTTCATAGAACTCATCTTTGTTAGCTACCAGTGCGTCCTCGTTTACACCATATACTCCCAAAATAGTTATTCTATAGCCATATATGTTCATGTTGACCTTTATCATTCTTTCATTTATTCCTTCCCACGATGTTATGTGCTTTCTTAATGTTCTGCGTATGAAGATCGATATTCCTTGTTGAGCTCTTATGTGTTTTGGAACTCCACTATAAAAATGATCATAGTAGCCCAATTTCTGTGATCCTTGGCCTTTCCTCTTAGTTTCTGTCACCCCTGCGATGTCCATTTTCATGTATTTTAGCTCTAATATAACTTCATCCATTTTATTTGAGAGGCTTTGAACGTTCCACGTTCCAAAATTCATAGTCCTTTTTCGTCGCTTTTTTCGTTGCCGAGTGATCCGTCCATTCATCCGAGTCTGATTATTGGGTCGTTTAACATTTGCTTGTTTTTACAAGTATCGAGGAGTTAGCCCGATGCCTTAACCCCCAACTTGGAGGACCAGGGTTTGATTTCAGAGTTCCTTCTCTTAGAGAGGTTGCTTTCTCCACAGCTAAGGAGTCCTCTCTACCCCACTTCAGTCATTTTTTTTACAAGTACCGAGGAGTTAGCCCGATGCCTTAACCCCCACCTTGGAGGACCAGGGTTTGATTTCAGAGTTCCTTCTCTTAGAGAGGTTGCTTTCACCACAGCTAAGGAGCCCCCTCTACCCCGTAGATAGATATATTACAAAATAACTGCCAAAAGATTTAAATTTTTTGAATTTTGAATTTGAAATATAGATATTAAAATGAATTTTCAAAATTTTAAGTCAATGTCAGTGAAAAAGTATGTCAAACATCGACAAGTAGCTAAAATTGGGATATATTTAACTATATTACTGACATGATAATTTATTAAAAAAAAAGATGTAAATAAGTAGAAGAAAAGAAAAAAAATTTAAAAATTATTTTCGTAGTTTACAGAAGCACAAACGAATGTAACAGGATACGAAAAAAATTTTTTACATGTTATGGTGCTATGAATAAATTATAAAGAAATTATGTAGTTATAAATTTTACTTAAATTCTGAATTTCTGATCTTTTATTTAAACTATGATCACTTCTGCTTATAGATACCATTTCTAAAAAAGTCCTTTTGAATTTATTATCTTCATTGCACAAAATTTGAATGTTGTCAAAGTCCATTACATGGTCTTTTTCAATCACATGTTCTGCCAAAGCACATGACGGTTTTTTTATTCTGCAATCGCTTTTGTGAGAAATAACGCGATTGGACAAATTCCTCCCAGTCTCGCCAATATATACAGCCTCACATTGAGTACAATTAATTCTGTATACTACATTAATTTTCTCTAATTTATCTATGGGATATTTTGTCTTAGAATACAGAGATGAAATAGTTTTGATGTTTTTCGTTGTTATTTTTATATTGTCAATGGCCTTTAAAATTTTAGTTAACTTAGGTGTTAATGATGGTATGTAGGGAAGTGAATGATAATAGATGACTTGATTAACAGAAGCAGAGTTTTGAGATCTCACAACAGATGGTGTCAGATTATTAACATGAACCATGTTATAGTATTTTTACTACAAAAACGTTATTACGTAGGTCAAAATTTTTGACGTAAGAGAACTGTCAAAACATTAGAATGTGACTTTTCAGTATTGCCATGTTTATAATAAACATTCTAATTGTCATTCTAACAGTCACATTCTAATGTTTTGACAGTTCTCTTACGTCAAAAATTTTGACCTACATAATAACGTTTTTGTAGTAAAAATACTATATATATATATATATATATATATATATATATATATATATATATATATATATATATATATATATATATACCGGGTGGTGAATTGGAACACGGGCCATAGGAAACTAAATGTAAAATTCTAAACTGTTGAATTCCTGCTTCCCTAATTATTTTACATCAAAAGTCATAAGAAACTATTTGTAGAGAATTGAAATCTGTATTGAAAACAACTGTTAATATTGTTCTACGAACAATAATTATTCAAAATTTTGTAAAAATATAATACAATTTTCAGAGAAATACGCCAAAGTTACGCCACACACAGTGCAATAATGTGTATAAGATTGCATTCGGTGACAATGAATTTATTTTATTATTAATTTTTTAAAACACAATAAAGTTGATCAGATACCCTCAGTTAAAGAGAAAGTATTAATAATAAAGATATTTTCTTCAGTCAATAGTGTGCTCACTGTCAGTTAAATAGTAACGTGTGGCCTAATATGTCCACACATACCTACTGCGGTAAATACATTATATTTTTCAAAATTTTGGAATGTGTTTAAATCGTAGAACAATTGTAACTTCTGTTTTTAATACAGATTTCAATCCTCAACAAATAACTTCTCATGACTTTTGATGTAACATAATTAGGGAAGCAGGAATTCAACAGTTTAAAATTTTACATTGAGTTTCCTATGGCCCGTTTTCCGATTTACCACCCTGTATATATATATATATATATATATATATATATATATATATATATATGAAAAAACAAAAGATGTAGATCTTTGAAACACACTCAGTGATCAAAAGATCCACAGGTACTGGTTTGGACGACCACTCGTACGAAAACAAACAAATGAAATAGAGAATGCGGAAAAATCCCCTTACGAACAATTCACACATCCACTACTTCGGGCTGGGAAAAATTTTTTGAATAGAATCGAAGATCCAAACACCAGCTCTTAGAAATGTGTTTCGCCTATTTTTTTTTTTGTTTTTTTTTTCCGCATTCTCTATTTCATTTGTTTGTTTTCGTACGAGTGGTCGTCCAAACCAGTACCTGTGGATCTTTTGATCACTGAGTGTGTTTCAAAGATCTACATCTTTTGTTTTTTCATAAACATTATCTTACTTACTCTAAAGTAATTAGGGAATTAAAACTTTAGAATGGCATTGTCAGGTTGGGCGTAGATTTACGTTCCTGCTATGTCTAGGTCTCGAATGTTGTTTTTTGATTGGAATGTGTCTGAAGATATTCAACCTCTCATCTTCACCGATGAGCCCATAGAGGTTGAAGAGGGCGAAACACATTTCTAAGAGCTGGTGTTTGGATCTTCGATTCTATTCAAAAAATTTTTCCCAGCCCGAAGTAGTGGATGTGTGAATTGTTCGTAAGGGGATTTTTCTGCATTCTCTATTTCATTTGTTTATATATATATATATATATATATATATATATATATATATATAAATAGATGAAATAGAGAATGTGGAAAAATCCCCTTACGAACAATTCACACATCCACCATTTCGGGCTGGGAAAAATTTTTCGAATAGAATCAAAGATCCAAACACCAGTTCTTAGAAATGTGTTTCGCCCTCTTCAACCTCTCTGGGCTCGTCGGTAAAGACAAGAGGTTGAATATCTTTAGACACATTCTAATCAAAAAACAATATATATATATATATATATATATATATATATATATATATATATATATATATATATATATATATATATATATATATATATATATATATATATATATATTGTTTAAGGAGGAGAAAATAATTGGGTAACCAGCTGAATATGGACAAAGTGTACTCTTTTTACTTATTCCAATATATTTCGCCCATTTTCATGGGCATCATCAGGGAAAGCTACAATGTTGGTTATTAGGTAGGTACATAAGATGAATTAGCAGTATACTTACTAAGTGAGAATTGTTGTCACGATGTTTTAAAAGAAGCAAATATAAATAAAATGATAAAAAACTAAAATACAGAAATAACATATGCTAATTCATCTTATGTACCTACCTAATAACCAACATTGTAGCTTTCCCTGATGATGCCCATGAAATGGGCGAAATATATTGGAATAAGTAAAAAGAGTACACTTTGTCCATATTCAGCTGGTTACCCAATTATTTTCTCCTCCTTAAACAATATATATATATATATATATATATATATATATACATCCCGCTATCATTATGTCATCTTTTCATGTTGCAGTCATTTGGCATCACCAAGAAATACTATCATTTTCGAATTTTAATTCGTGTATGTTTGTTGAGCGCATTTTTTAACGCCCTGTATCGTTCTCAGTTTTCTAAAATTTTAATTTTAAAAATTTAAATTATATACAAAAATTTTTACACTTCATAACCATTTTGACTTCCACCACATAAAAATGTGTATTTCCCATCATTTTGCCGCTTTTCGACGTTGCCACGAGTTAAAAATACCGATCTTTTGAGGACAGGTAGAAAAGGTCTATTGTAAACTTAGAGGATGGAATATTTTGGTAAAATATTCCTCTCAGATTATAAACTACATAAAAGGTAGGTTCTTTACCTGTTCAGCTGGATTACCAAGCAAGGGTCTAAATATTTTACGAGTTAAATTGTGTTTATTTGATTTCATCTGTTAAATTAAAATTTCTCATACCGACTTAAAATATTTGTTTGAAAAATTCATTTTATATTTTCGTTTAATTTACTTAGGGTTTTTGGTCAGAATTTTGAAGAAACGCTTGGTTTGACATAAAATTTGGGACACGTACCTATAGCTAATAGGTATGTTAAAGAAAAAAAGTGATATTGTGCCGATATGTGCTTTTGATCTGGAGGTGAGTTTCGTCGGTTATAGGGTATGAAAACAAATACGTTCAAATAAGTCCGGAATTGGATAAACTGACTAATTCTAAGCAACTTCTATTTTATAGCGTTTTTCACTAAGTCAATACTTTTAGAGATATTTGCGAGTGAATATGTTCATTTTTCAACAAAAAAAAAACGTTTTTATACGGTTTTTCGCAAATAACTCAAAAAGTAGGTACTTTATTGAAAAAAAATTAGCAAATAGTAAATATAGCTTATAAAAAAGTGAAAAAATGGTATATGTGTCAGGTCTGTAGACCCAGTAGAAGCAGAGTTATTGCTAAGCTTTGTTTTAAAACCAAGAGGAGTAGGTAAACTAAATGGCAGATTCACACCCAAGAAAGTCACTAGAAATATCATCAGATAAATCTTCTTTTTTGGTTGATCATATCGGCCTTTGACGGTAATCTTGACTAAAAATCTAAAAATAAAAGGAAGAACGCAGAAAATACAAAAATTGCTGATAAAATAAATAAACTGACCTATGAAATGCCAATAGTGTCAAAATTTGATATGAGTAAAATTGCCTGAGGTTGTACCAATTACAAACAAGGTGTACGGCGCGGGAAATTTGAATGACTCCTCTTGTTTAAAAACAGACTATAGTGAAAAATAAGCTCTTATATCTCAAATTCCAAATCGAATATTTTAACGTGAAATAAAAAAAATGAAACACTTTTCTGGGAAAACTTATTACAACTTTCTTAAAGTGTTTAAGAAAACGTTTATTTTTATTTTTTTTTAAGTTTCCAGCAGCAAGAGTAAGCAGGTTACGCTCAAAATACAGTTGTTCCTTTTTTTTTGGTTAAAAATATTCTAAAAACTCCCTCTAATTAACAGCCCAAATGGAATTAATCGTTACCACTTCACAAGTAACTTTATGTATTGTTTGTGTTTGTAAGTTTCATCAGTTCAAAGTGCTTATTTGTGGAAAAATTTGGTTTTAAAGTAAATTTTTTTAAATCTTTAATTTTGAAAAAAAGACTTTTGTCAAAATAACTTAAAAATTATTAGTGATACCAAATATCTTAAAGAGTAAAAAATGTAGGTGTTGCTTTTTTAAATATTTGGAATTTTTTGATTTTCTGGAAGACAAAAATTGGTTAAGATATGGCTGTTCAAAATTTGCATATACATACTCGTGACTAGTGATTCGTTCGAGGCCTTTCAACAAAACCCCTTTCAAAAATAAGCATTTTGAACCAATGCAACTTACAGATCATATACAGGGTTTCCCCGAAAATAGTGCGTTCCTTAAAGGTATAGATAGAAAGCACAATGTAGAGCAAAAAAGTCTTATAACATTTTATTCTAAATTCAGCCGTTTGACCAAAAAACGAAAATACATTTTGATATGCAAATTGATACTCAATTAGTAAATAAACAAGGGGTCCCATTAGATTAAATTTCACAGTCACAGGTTCTTCTACGCCATGTTGCCAGGTCATATAAATTTATGAAAATAAAAATTTACTCTTATGGAGAACAACGTAATTTTTGTTGAAACGGTTAACTTTAGGAAAAAATGTCACAACACCTTTTTGTTCTAAATTGTGTATTATATCCACACCTTAAAGGAACGCACTATTTTCGGAGACACCCTGTATAAACAATACATTTATCTAAAGTAACGTGTGAAGCGGTAACAATTAATTTTCATGACTTTCTTTTGCCAAAAAAAAGGGAACGATTTTATTTTCAGCGTAACTTGCTTACTTTTCAAGCTAGAAACTGTTTTAAAAACACCAAAAAAAATTTTTTTTAAACACTTTAAAAGAGTTATGATGAGTGTTTCCCGAAAAGTGCTTTATTTTTTTGGTTATTTTACGTTGAAATATTCGATTTGGTATTTGACGAATAAGAACCTATTTTTCATTAGCTGCAACCCTGCTTCTACTGGGTCTACAGACCTTATACTGACACCTCTTTTTCATAAGCTATATTATTGCTAGGAATATTTTCTTCGATAAAATATGTACATACTTGCTTTTTGAGTTATTTGCGAAAATCCGTCCAAAACGTGTTTTTCTATGAAAAATAAACATATTCACTCGCACATACCTCGAAAAGTATTGACCTAAAACTTTTATAGAACAAAATTTGCTTAGAATTAGAATTAGTCAGTTTATCCACTTCCGGACTTATTTTGCACGTATGTTTTTTCACCTCCAAGAAGGGGTGAAAGTCACATCCAGGACAAGAGAACATATCGGCATAATCTCACTTTTTTCTTTGGCATTTTAGCTACGTGTGTGCCAAATTTTATGTCAATCCAAGCGGTTCTTTAAAATCTGGAGGTTTTGCGATATTTTATCGTGAGTGAATGGAATAATAATTATTACAACGGCAATTATTGCCGTTGTCACTTTTAGATAAGAAGTCATTATCACAATGATATAGTCAGGTTAACTGAATTGTATAATTATTGTTTTTATCATTAAATGTGAAAACCTAGAATTATCCATGTCTGTCCGTCAATAAACACAACTCGTCTATTAGTAGGACAGAAAGAATGACAAATAAGGTGTCAAATGAAAGCCTATAACCAAAATATGATATTACATGTGAGAAGTTTGACCTCGGACTGCCTGTTCCAGAGTTGCAACCGAAAGTACTGTTTTAAATTCGTCGAAATAGTACAAACTATTGGTCAACACGACTAAGAAAGACCAGAACAAATACATACTTCCGGTTTCATGCCTGTCTGTTCGTCCATATCTGTAGGTGAACAAAATTCATCCGTCATATCAGCTGACAAAAAGTTACACGAAGGGTTCAAATATCGACTGCCGGTTCAACTTCCGGTCACTTTTTGTGAAAAATTAGAACTTACGATGTCCAATTGCTTGTTACAATTTTTTTTATAAGTGTTCTACTCTATCTATTCTGACTTTTCATTAACTTACTTAGATCACATATAATTTAATACAGTTTTGATGTCAGGGTCTTCAAAATTTATGTGGTGAGTTCCGGTATGTGATGAATGAAAAACGACTCCATAAGCAGAAGAAAAAAGTGTTCTCAAGACCTAAGACAATACATCAACTCACAAGAGCGTTGTGACAGTAGCAAAAATTCGAGTTGGGGTTCTAATTACTTTCTCATGCGGCTTACTCTCCTGACTTGTCCCCCTCCGATTATTAAGTGTTCCCAAATCTGAAGAAATGATGGGCGAGTCACAAAGTTTCACAAAAAAGCGAATATTTCGCGAAATGAACGTCAGATCGAAAAACTAAAAAATGCGTGTTCAATATTTTTCAAAAGTCTATCGAATGATACCAAAAACGAACCCCCACGGAAAGGGGTGAGGAGTAAATTAAAAATTTTAAATACGAACCCTGCGATATTTCGCGAAATGAACATCAGAGTGCCAGTGTGTGCTTTTTTTCTGGGGATGAGTACCACCCCCTTCTCGAGTGTGAAAAAATATAGGTCCAAATAAGTCCGTAAGTGGATAAACTAATTAAATTCCTTGTAACTTTTGTTTTTAGATGGTTTTTCGCAAATAAATCAAAAAGTAAGTATTTGATCGAAAAACTATTCCTAGCAAATATAAAGCTTATAAAACAGTAAAAAAAATGATGTATGTATGAAGTCTGGACACACAATAAAAACAGAGTTGGAGCTAATCAAAAGTTGGTTCTTATTCGTCAAATTCCAAATCGACTAGTTCAACGTAAAATGTCCAAAAAATAACGCACTTTTCGGGGAAAACCCGCCACAAATTTTTTAAAGAGTTTAAAAAAAGTTTTATTTTTGTTATATAAAAAGTATCTATTCTATCACCATCAGCATCAAAAGTAGACCGGGCAGTATCGTCGCCCCCGCTAGCGAAATTATTCCGATTCGATTTTTTTGCACAAACTTACTCAAAAAGAGGTCCTTATAACATATCCAAAGGGTGCCGGGCGGTGCATTGGTCGAAAAATTGTTTAAAAAATTTTTTTGAAACAAATTCACAAAAACAATTTTTTCATTTCGAACAATTTTTTTTAGATAACTTGTGTCATTCTGGGCAAAAAAGGTGTCTTGCCATTTTTGTTTAAAATTGATTGTTGTCGAGTTATATGCGATTAAAAATTTGAAAAATGCGAAAATGGCCATTTTTAAGTCTTAATAACTCGATTAAAAGTTATTATTATGAAATTAAAAAGTGAGCAGATCAAGTTTCAAACCCTTGCTTCAAGGTCCTTAAGAGATTTTTGTCATTATTTTATTACAAAGCTGTTATTTTTAATTATTAATAATTAGCGCTATAGTCCCGGATTTATCGTCGCCCCTGTTAGTGAAATTATTCCGATTCGATTTTTTTGCACAAACTTACTCAAAAAGAGGTCCTTATAACATATTCACAAGGTGCCGTGGTCGAAAAATTGTTTAAACAATTTTTTAAACAAATCCACAAAAATAATTTTTTCACTTTGAACAATTTTTTTTTAGATAATTTTGGACATTCTGAACAAAAAAGGTCTCTTGTCAATTTTCTCTAAAATTGATTGTTGTCGAGTTATACGCGATTTAAAACCTGAAAAATGCGAAAATGGCCATATAACTCGACAAAAATCAATTTTAGAGAAAAATCTCAAGATACCTTTTTTGCTCAGAATAACCCAACTTATCTAAAAAATCGTTCGTAATAAAAAAATTACTTTTTTTGAATTTGTTTAAAAAATTGTTTAAGGTGATACAGTAGCGATCAACAGGTAGCCAAAACGCGTTCCAAGATTGCGGCTGTAATTTTGAATATTTTTTCAAGATATTTGGCACACGTATCCGTAATATAATAAAGAATGGCGGTACAGAGCCCAATTTGAAAAATATATTAGGTAATATTTGAAAATTATTCTGTAATTAAATACAATATTAAAAAAACGAGCCTGTACCGCCATTAAGAAGAACAAAAAAATACACTTTCTTCAAATAAACTTTTTTATCCGATGCCTAGATTTTGTGTCATTTTGGAACTACTAAAATGTTTTATTTCATTAGTCCAAAACAAAATTTAAATTTTTTAATTCGACAAAATATTTCCATGCACAGGCTGTGGTCTGTATTAATTCGAGAACCAAGAGAGACAGCTCATTAACCGCTTTTCATTTTTTCTTAGAAAATAAACGATCTCTACACAAAGTACTTATAGGATAATACGCCGCCGTTATGAAATGATTGTAGGATGTTAAAATGACGAAGGATGTTTTACCCGGAAATCCGAATTTTATATACTTTTGTTATATTTAATACCCTAATAGCACACGACGTCCTTTGGACGTCCAAAATAGGTCAATTTTTGGTCCTAACGTCCATGGACCATAAACGGACGTCCTTTGGACGTCCGACGCTGGACGTACTTCGGGTGTACTAAATATGTACGTCCTTTGGACGTCCGGCGTTGGACGTCCTTCAGGTGGACTAAATATGTACGTCCTTTGGACGTCCGGCGTTGGACGTCCTTCGGGTGGACTAAATATGTACGTCCTTCGGACGTCCGGTGTTGGACGTCCTTCGGGTGGAATAAATATGAACGTCCTTTGGACGTCCGTACTCGGACGAAATACGGACCCTTTCCAATCGTCCATATTGGACATATTCTACCAATAAGGGGATTAAACAGCAAAATTATTTAATAAAATATTAACTTAATTATGTTAATAAAATAGTTTAAATGGAAAAGATTATAAATCATATTTAATTCAAAACTGTATATGTAGTTTAATATCTAATACATGTTTTTGTTTTTATGTAAAGTGTGAAAATCTGATCGGTAAATTATTCGTTATGTCCACTCTACATCAACAATAAATTGAACAAGAAATTGACTAAGTTATTCAAGGCCAAATTTGACGAGTACAAAATGTATGATTTGTAAAAGAAAATGAAGGAATTTGATGAAATAGAACAATTGGATATGTTTTATTTTGTCAAATTTCTTTATTTTCTGTTTATTCACGGCAAAATTGGAAGTAGAATTGTGTTTTGTATAAGCCAAATTTGACCTTGAATAACTTGTCGTCAATTTCTTGTTCAATTATTGTTGATGTAAAGTGGACTTTATAATGTTTTATTATTCCCGTTACCAAGATGATAGAAGTTTGGTGGTTAATTCTAATAAGCAAAAATATAATTTTTATCAATGTATCCTTACTACAGATGAATATTGAGAGCATCTTTTTGAAGTTGAGCGTACGTGTGCCCAAAATAGGTCCAGTTTTAGTCCTAATGCGGATGGACTATAAATGAACGTCCTTCGGACGTCCGACGTTGGACGTACTTACGTGTTGAATAAATATGAACGTCCTTTGGACGTCCATTGGACGTCCGTGCTCGGACGTCCGTTGGACATTGACATCGATCCGTGAGCGTCATCTGCAAAGAAGAAAATCACAAGCCAGGACAACCAATCCAAATAGTGAGTGTTTCAAACTTTTGTGTTGTGTTGTCAAAAGTTTATTTAATTATTTATGTTTTTCCTTACATACTTACATATTTTTTCAAGCTTTTTGGTATATTTTTCATATTTTTGAAGTTATACTTCTTTAGGCGCGATTGAGAGTAAAATTTCATAATACTGCGCGCATGCGCACACAGACAGTATGGCGTTTAGTTGCTATCTTTCAAGTTATGTATAAATATATCAGCGCAAGAAATGGTGTGAAAAGAATATATTAGTGTTTTTAGTAAATATATTTATTATAATTTTTGTGTCTTTGGAGGATTTGTCTTCCTCAGGAGTAAGATGAGTATTATTAAAACATTTTATTGTATATTTATTATACTTCACCTTGTTTGTTTGTTACCGTGAATTGTCATTAGGTACGTCCGAACCGATACAGACACAGTCCTCGTAGCGTATTTGGTGTAGCATTCGGCCAGAGATCGAGAGGTCTTGAGTTCAAATCCGGAGCAATCCTATACTTTTTTTTATTTTTTTGAAAGCGGTAAGCACAAAATTAGTTTGGTGTTAAAAAAAAACAAACTGTTTAAAGTATATTTATTTTTAAGAAATCATATAATAGAAGTATAACTTCTTACGTGCGTACAAAGTACACACACATTTTTTTTTACTATATTTCGATAAAAAAATTCTTCGCAGTTTTATCCTAATCAACATCATCATCATTCTATCCAAAAAGGCAAATCGCCAAAATCGCAATTTTATCATAATATGATATGTATATTTGCATTTTACCACATTTTTTCGATGTTTTGAAACATTTTTGTATATCTTTTGTGTATCTATCTATATTTTGTATATCACCCCTCCTCGGGGTGAAACTCACCCCCCAAATTCGCATACTAATTTGTAAGTACACATACTTTGTAAGTATGGAATAAAGGTTGCTTAATATTAATCAGTTTATCGAAGTCCGGACTTATTTTGAACGTTTTTCACCCCAGAGAAAGAGTGAAACTCACCCCAGGGCAATAGCACACATTGGCACAATATCACTTTTTTTCTTTGGCATGTTAGCTATGCGTATGCCAAATTTCATGTCAATCCTTTAAAATTTACAGCAAAAACCATCAAAGAATGTAGTAATATTTGTTTTCATGAAGTCGGTGATAGAGTTTGACAAATCTTTATGGTTGTTAAATATCTTTTAATTTGTGTATTCGATTTTTAAAGGTAGGTACTATATACGTCCATTTGGCACAATAAAAAATAACCTTCGACCGGTACATATTGCTTGTATCGATGCTCGGTGCATTGTTCAGTCATAAATTTTACCTGTCCCTATAGCGTCGGCCGTCGGGTCCTATTGTAAATTATTATAATAATAGTCCGTCTCGGTATTTTATTATTTCTGTCATAAGTATCTCTGTGGAAATGCAAATGCTGCTTGTAACATCCCAAAAACCAGCTCTACTATTAATTGTACTCGTATAAATAAGTGTATAATATGTACCTACCTACTTATTTATTGTATTCATTTATAGACCTGGATCCCGCGTAATAAAAAAAGTTGATTAACAGCAAGCTGAAAATTTGTTAATAGCTTCACGGTGTCTAGTCGGACAAACTTTGATGTACGGGAATACTGGAACCGGGGAAGTTTTAATTGTGGAACAGGTTAAAAACTTGGAACATCAGACTACCGAAAACGTTCCATGTATTTTGTCGGACAGAACTTCCAATTGATTTGTTACCATTTCATTAAACTCTTATGCAAAAATCAGACTGCGTACCAGTCTACTTTTATTCTCTTAATATTTTTACTTAAAAAAAGTGTACTACAATCATCTCGCTAAACTTAATATAACTGTTTTCGAGATAAACCCATTTTAAATCTGCGATATAACATAATTTCTTGCATAATATTGTAGTTAAATCCGAAAAATCAACTTAAAACCATAATAATAATTGTGCCAATTCTCATTTATGTCATTTATATTTTTGGAGATTTTTATGGTTTATAAGTTATTTTTCGAGTTTAGCGAGACGAATGTAGTATATATTTTTTAAGTAATAATATTAAGAGAATAAAAGTTTTGATTCGAAAAGTATATGTAATGTAGAGTTCCCTCAGCGATGTGATATAATATTATTACAGTATAGCTCCCCGTGCATGACAAGCTTATGGAGGTAGCCCATATAGCCTAGGCTATAATATTATTAAAAAAATCACTTAGATGGGACAATGGCTTTAGGAAATTAGAGACATCAAAAATGGCCCATTTTTAAGGTGGTGCGTTAATTTCTTGGAGAAATGTAATTATAATTTAATGTAAATAATCTAATATCCAATAATTGTAAATTAATATAAGATGTAATATAAGTTCCTTAAAAAATATATTTTTTATTTCCCACAATACATTCTCCACAGGTATAAATATCGTCTCTAGACGTCCACCGAACGTCCTCCCAGGACGTTAGATGGATGATCGGCAGCAATACATTGGACCAAACTGGGACGTCCTATGAAGGCCCAATTGACGTCCACCGAACGTCCCTTCGGACGTTAGGTGGACCTCCATTGGGCGTTTGGCAACGTGGAATTTGGACCAAAATTGGACGTCCTGTTAAGGTCCAATTCACGTCCCCTAAGACGTCCGATTAAGATCCAATTTACTCCGATTAAGGTCCAATTTACGTCCAATTAAGGTCCCATTTACGTCCGATTAAGGTCCAATTTACGTCCGATTAAAGTCCAATTTACGTCCGATTAAGGTTCAATTTACGTCCGATTAAGGTCCAATTTACGTCCGATTAAGGTTCAATTTACGTCCGATTAAGGTCCAATTTACGTCCGATTAGGGTCCAATTTACGTCCCCTAGGACGTCCGATTAAGGTCCAATTTACGTCCGATTAAGATCCAATATATGTCCCCTCGGACATTAGATGGACGTCCAATGGACGTTCGGTAGCGCGACATTTGGACCAAAATAGGACGTATAAAGGACGTTCCTCGGACGAAAACGGACGTCCAATGGACGTCCCTAAAGTCCGTGAAGGACGTCCATTGGACGTCCTTGTGCTATTAGGGTAGGTACCTACCTATAATTCTGGTGATTTTTTAAATGCTCTATTGTTAAGAGAATTTACACCTTTAGCCAAAGTTTTACGATTTTCTAACGGAAATTAACAAGTTATTTTAAATACGCACCAATTATCGATGTTGAAAGGAGTTTTTCAAGTTATAAAAATATTTTGTCTGATCAAAGAATATGTTTCCTCGTAAAGAATTTGGAAAAACACATTGTAGTGAATTATAATCGAAGATATATTTATAGTGATATTGTTGTTTTATTTTAAATAGGTAACTATTGGTAGCAGTTTGTGTAAAAACTGTGAATAAATTGCATATATAAAAAATGATTTTATTTGAAAAATAATAAATAAGATCACTAAATAAGACAGAAAATTTGTGGTTTCCCGAAATGCGCATTTTTTGAATTTTTGTGCATATCTTGCGCATATTTCGTAATTTTTTACCGCATATATATGCGAATATTTCATCAAAATTGATCGCATATAAATCCGCTCCCTAGTCATTGTATTCTGTTGGCTGATTCCAATGATTTGAGCCGCCGTACGGCACGTTGGGACCAATGGGAGTGAAGATACGTAACTAATACCTATCAAGAGGTTTACTCAAACTTCTTTTCTGTACTTATACCTACCACTCGGTATAAGTACAAAAAAGAAGTTTGTGTAAACCTTTGCACAACTGTGTAAATACTAAAGAAAAATCTAAAATATTAAAAAAAAATAGTGGAATCCGTTAATCTGTTCTCGAAAAAATTAGCTATGAAAATGAGCATAATTTTCTATATCCCTAACTTTTGACGAGCAGTTTAGCTTAAATGGGGAAAAGCGGTAAGCTTAGACCAAACACCAGTAGGAGGCATTCAATTAATTGAGGAAAAAAATTAAATGGATAACAATATTCATTTCAGTTATAGAAAAGGCATTGCCCCGCTAGAATGGTTGAAATCACAAGTAACAATTAATAGTCCTACAAAAAAGACAGGCGCTTGAAAGTGATAAGACCATTGAACAATAAGCCTGCGAACTGCCTTTTAAACACATTCTTAAAAATAATCCATAACACAATTAAAAAAAGGTTTGTTAAGAAATTCTTTTATAGACTTCAGAAATTCAACAACTTCTCCTGATTATGTTTAAAAAACGTACGGAATGCACTAAATGAAAAAAAGAAGAAAAATATTTATCATACCGTTATACTCTAATATATTCTTACGTTGAATATTTGATGCTTCCCTGTAGAGTATAAAACGGACAGTTGTGTTTTTCCCGTGAGCTGCCTTGTTTAGTCTTCTTTGTCGTTCTATTCGTTAAATCCTATCCTCTCAAGTCACAGCGTCAGAAAGCAGTGGGTATATGCAGTGAACGGGAGGCCTATGTCGAGCAGTGAACGTTGGGGCCCTTTCGCGTTTATCATATGTAGAGAAGTCGCTTGTCAAAAACTGGACGTATGTAATCGTATTTTATTTGTTAAATACTCTCACCTAATATGTCATACCATGTGTGTTAATCCATTTTATTTCTACAATTTTAAAGTGTTATTACATGCCGTCATTTTCATTTGTCTACACCATCTTATTCTGCCAGTTAAATCCCATCATTTCAGACGCTGTACGTCACGATTGAACCAATAGAACCGTAGATACAAGACTAAGGCCCTTTTGACATGATGCTGTAATTGATTTTCATACGTCATTGTATTATATTAGTCAAATCCAGTTATTTTAGGTGCTGTACGCCACGATTGGACCAATAGGAGCGAAGATACGTAAATAAGGCCCTTTTGACATATTGCTGTATTTGATTTTTCTGTGTCATTGTATTCTGTTCATTAAACCCTACCATTTGAGCTGCTGTACGTCACAATTGGACCAATAGGACTAGATATACATAACTAGGGCCCTTTTGACTTGTTGCTGTATTTGATTTTTCTGTGTCATTGTATTTTATTTGTCAAGTCCTATTATTTGAGATGCCGTACGTCACGATTGGTCTTATAGGACCGAAGATACGCGACTAAGGCCCTTTTGACATGAGGTTGTATTTGATTTTTCTCTCATTGTATTCTGTTTGTCAAATCCTATCATTTGAGGTGCTATACATCACGATTGGACCAACAGGACCGAAGATACATAACTAAGGCCCTTTTGACATATTGCTTGTTTGATTTTTCTGTGTCATTGTCTTCTATGATGTCTAAGGCATATCTCTGATATGCCCTATTTTTAAATTGGACTTCGTAAGTCCTAGGTTTTCACCCACAAGCTTTTATTTGACACCTCATTTGTCATTCTACCCGGTATAATGGCGGAGGAGTTATATTGGCGGTCGTACGGACCGACAGAAAGAGTACCCAGCTCAAATATCTCACCTTTAGTACCATCCTTGGATTATAAGCTTTCATTTGACACCTCATTTATTATTATAGCTGGTATAATGATAGAGGAGTTACATTCGCGGTCGGACGGACCCACCGACAGACCGCCTAGGTCAAATATCTCACATTTAGTACCATCCTTGTATTACCAGCTTACATTTGACACCTTATTTGTCGTTCTACCTGGTATAATGACGGAGAAGTTATATTCGCGGTCGTACGGACCGACAGAAAGATTGTCTAGGCCAAATATCTCACTTTTAGTACCATCCTTGGATTATAAGCTTTCATTTGACACCTTATTTATCATTCTACTTGGTATAAAGACGCAGAAGTTATAGTCGCGGTCGTACGGACCGGCGGAAAGACAGCTTAGGTCAAATCGCTCACCTGTAGTACCATCATTGGATTATCAGCTTTCATTTGACACCTCATTTGTCATTCTACTTGGTATAAAGACGCAGAAGTTATAGTCGCCGTCGTACGGACCGGCGGAAAGACAGACTAGGTCAAATCGCTCACCTGTAGTACTATCATTGGATTATCAGCTTTCATTTGACACCTCATTTGTCATTCTACCTGGTATAACGACGGAGGGGTTATATGCGCGGTCGTACGGACCGACGGAAAGACAGCCTGGGTCAAATATCTCACCTTTAGTACCATCCTTGGAATATAAGCTTTCATTTGACACCTCATTTGTCATTCTACCTGGTATAATGACGGAGAAGTTATATTCGCGGTCGTACGGACCGACAGAAAGATTGCCTAGGCCAAATATCTCACCTTTAGTACCATCCTTGGATTATAAGCTTTCATTTGACACCTCATTTATCATTCTACCTGGTATAATGATTGAGGAGTTATACTCGCGGTCGGACGGACCGACGGACAGACCATGTAGGTCAAATATCTCACCTTTAGTACCATCCTTGGAATATCAGCCTTCATTTGACACCTCATTTCTCATTCTACATGGTATAATGACGGAGGAGTTATATTACCGGTCGTACGGACCGTCGGAAAGACAGCCTAGGTCAAATATCTCACCTTTATTACCATCCTTGGAATATAAGCTTTCATTTGACACCTCATTTGTCATTCTACCTGGTATAACGACGGAGGGGTTATATGCGCGGTCGTACGGACCGACGGAAAGACAGCCTGGGTCAAATATCTCACCTTTAGTACCATCCTTGGAATATAAGCTTTCATTTGACACCTCATTTGTCATTCTACCTGGTATAATGACGGAGAAGTTATATTCGCGGTCGTACGGACCGACAGAAAGATTGCCTAGGCCAAATATCTCACCTTTAGTACCATCCTTGGATTATAAGCTTTCATTTGACACCTCATTTATCATTCTACCTGGTATAATGATTGAGGAGTTATACTCGCGGTCGGACGGACCGACGGACAGACCATGTAGGTCAAATATCTCACCTTTAGTACCATCCTTCGAATATCAGCCTTCATTTGACACCTCATTTCTCATTCTACATGGTATAATGACGGAGGAGTTATATTCCCGGTCGTACGGACCGTCGGAAAGACAGCCTAGGTCAAATATCTCACCTTTATTACCATCCTTGGAATATAAGCTTTCATTTGACACCTCATTTGTCATTCTACCTGGTATAATGATGGAGGAGTTATATTGGCGGTCGGAGGGACCGGCGCACAGATCGCCAAAGTTAAATATCTCACCTTTAGTACCATCCTTGTATTATAAGCTTTCTTTTGACACCTCATTTGTCATTCTACCTGGTATAATGACGGAGGAGTTATATTCGCGGTCGGAGGGACCGACGGAAAGACAGCCTAGGTCAAATATCTCACCTTTAGTACCATCCTAGGATTATCAGCTTTCATTTGACACCTCATTTGTCATTCTACCTGGTATAATGACGGATAAGTTATATTCGCGGTCGGAGGGACCGAGTCACAGACCGCCTAAGTCAAATATCTCACCTTTAGTACCATCTTTGTATTATAAGCTTTCTTTTGACACCTCATTTGTCATTCTACCTGGTATAATGACGGAGGAGTTATATTCGCGGTCGTAAAGACCGACGGACAGACCGCCAAGGTAAAATATCTCACCTTTAGTACCATCCTTGGATTATCAGCTTTCATTTGATACCTCATTTGTCATTCTAGCTGGTATATTGACGGAGGAGTTGTGGTTACAGACAGACGGACAGACGGACGTGGATAATACAAAGTTTTCACATTTTTTCAAAATTGGGTGAAAACAATAAAACATGATGCCAGACTGATTTCTTTATGAAAATAATATATACATTCTCAAATTGTCTATTTTTCGTTGTGAATAATATTGTATTCAACAGTGATGCCAAATTTCTGATGCCAAAATGATTGATAATGAAAGTGGGATATACGTTTTCATGTATATAACGGCAGCGACAAAACGGTAAAACACTGAACTAAATGTATATAATATTTTCACTGTACGATCATTTTGGACTCAAACATTTTATGGAATAAACTTATATAACTTAGTAAGAGGTAAACAAGGAAAGCTGATATATTAAAGTAACATCAAGGAATCAAATCTCTAACTACCGAGCTGATTAGACTTCTGGTAGCAAGTACAGGAATAAAGTTATTAAGGTAGTGTAAAGTGGCATCGATATACAGATGCCACTTTGCAAGACGATGCCAAATCGATGGTAAATGCATAATGTATCGATGCCAAATTGATAGTAGGATGTATATATATATATATATATATATATATATATATATATATATATATATATATATATATATATATATATATATATATATATATATAAAACAGATGAAATAGAGAATGTGGAAAAATCCCCTTACGAACAATTCACACATCCATTATTTCGGGCTGGGAAAAATTTTTCGAATAGAATCAAAGATCCAAACACCAGTTCTTAGAAATGTGTTTCGCCCTCTTCAACCTCTCTGGGCTCATCAGTAAAGATGAGAGGTTGAATATCTTTAGACACATTCCAATCAAAAAACAACATTCGAGACCTAGACATAGAAGGTGCGTAAATCTACGGCAAATCCGATTATATATATATATATATATATATATATATATATATATATATATATATATATATATATATATATATATAACAATATATAAAACAAGGTTGAACTATTGGGGTAGCAGCAATCTCAAAGAAAACTCTTTATAATAGTTCCAAGCTTTTTTGTTAGACATTTTCAAAAATGCCATTTGACATACATCATTTTTAAAATATTTTACCTTTTTTCAATTTATACTCGATTTTTAGAACAATTTTTTATATATTTTTTAATTTTAATTTATATTTACGATTTGTACCAGGACAAAATTTCGTTTTATGTCAGTGTTTAACAACTAGGCTCAACATCCTCAAATAATTTTCCCTGATGATGAAAATAAACATTTTCGAAAGCTTGGAACTATTATAAAGAGTTTTCTTTGAAATTGCTGCTACCCCAATATTTCAACCTTTTTTCCTAACTGTTCAGCAAATATTATATACCTGTTATATAATATATATATATATGCTTTCTGTTGTTTTCCGGGTTTGACTCCGCGTTGAATAATTTTGGTTTTGATAAAAACCATTATTTTGACGACGTTTCGGCAAGATCTCACTTGCCATTGTCAAGTCAGGTAGTTCCGCTTCTCGCTGCTGCTTGAAGTAAACTGAATTTTTACTCACGATACCGTCGCTTATGTAGTTGATCCTGATGCTGCTTGCCCTGCGCGAACTCTGGCTCTTGTTATTGGTCCGGTGTAGGTTGCAGTCGTCGGCGGGATGTTACGCGTGGATGTTGCGGCCTGATTTATTTTGGTCTTTTTCTTCAATACCGTTTTCCAAGTTGTAGGAAGCCGTTGCGCATCATCTCTTTGGTTTAAGCCGTTGGGATTTCTTTCAATTTCTATCGATTCTCTGATTTCCCGTTTTCTTTTTATTTCGATGTTAGCTAACATCGTTGTTTGGTTCAGGTTTACTGTGTGTCCTGTATTTGCGACATGTTGAGCCAGGGATGACGTGGTTTCTCCCCTTTCTATAGCATTTCGGTGTTCTTCTCGTCTTACCTGGATTCTTCGGTTGGTCTGTCCAATGTACGACTTTCCACAATCCCCACACGGAATCTCGTATACACCTTGGCTTTCTAACGATATTTTGGTCTTTGGTGTTGGTAAAATAGTTGAGATCTTTCTGTCCGTATTAAATATCGTTTCTATGTTGTGTTTTCTCAGCACTCTCCCTATTTTTTCTGTCGTACCCTTCACATATGGCAGAATGGTTTTGCCGATCGGCTTATTGTCTTCTGTAGGGTCCTTATCTCTTCTTCGAGCAATTTGAGCTTTTTCGATGTTGTATGTTGAGAAGCCGTTTTTTCTTAACGCTGTTTTCACGTTATGCATTTCTTCATTTTGATGTTCTTGGTCTGTCAGTCTTTCGGATCTTGTAATCAAGGTTTTGATGACTGAATGCAATTGTGCAGGATGGTGGTGTGAAGCAGCATTTAGATATCTATCGGTATGTGTCGGTTTCCGATACACTGTATGGCCTATGTGTCCGTCTTGTTTCTTTATTATTAACACATCTAAGAATGGAATTTGATCGTTTTCTTCCAGTTCCATGGTAAACTGAATTTTATGGTGGATATTGTTGATGTGTTCTAAAAAAGCCTTTAGTTTTTCTTCTCCGTGGGTCCAGATAATAAAAGTGTCATCCACGTATCTAAGCCACAGTTTGGGTTTGTATTCAGCTGTTTCTAGTGCCCGCTGTTCTATTTCCTTCATAAACAAGTTCGCTATTACTGGTGACAGTGGAGAACCCATCGGTGCTCCCTCAATTTGTTTATATCTTTGTTCCTTATAGATGAAATAAGTGTTATTTAAACAGTGTTTGGTTAGGTTTAGTGTATCCGGTGATATTGGATACTTTTTGCTTATGATGTCCAGTGATTCATCTATAGGAACATTCGTGAAAAGTGAGACAACATCGAGCTGACTAGCAAATGTCCCGGCTCAAGAGTCACACCTTTTATACGCTCGATGAAGTGGCTCGCGTTCTTGACGTAAGAATCCGCTTCTTCCGCGTATGGTTGCAGCTGTTGGGCCAGAAATTTCGCCAGCGGTTGTAAGGGAGATCCGATGGAACTCACAATTGGTCGCATTGGTAATCCTGCCTTGTGTACCTTGGGTAGGCCGTAAAATTTTGGGCATCTAGATGACTTCTCTCTAGGTATGAGATGGACCTGTTGTTCTTTATTGATATTTGAGGCTTTGATCTTGGCTTTTGTTATTTTCTCTAGATAGGTTATCGGGTCTGACGAGATGCTTTGATATGTTGTATCATTTAAGATGTCGTTTATTTTTGTTTCGTAGTCTTGAATATTCATCACTACCGTAGCATTGCCTTTGTCAGCTGGAAGCACGATGATTTCTTTGTTGTTCTTCAAATTATGTAAGGCTTCTTTCTCTTCCCGTGTTAAATTTCTTTTTGGTGGTTTAGCTGTTCTTAATATTTTTGATACGTCTTGGCGTATGATCTCGGCTGTTTCTGCTGGGAGATTAGTAATTGTAGTCTCTACCTCAGTAATGATGTTTTCTACGGGAATGTATGTAGGTGCAACAGCAAAATTGAAACCTTTTGCAAGAACACTATTCGTGGCTTCATCCAGTGTCAGATTTGAAAAGTTATATACTAAATTGTTTGTTTCTATTTGTGGATTTTCTTTCTTTTTTGGCCGGTGTTGTAGTAACAAATTTTCAAACTTTTTAATTTGTTTGGTCTTAGTGAGATCAGCATCTGTTTCTGCTCGAAAGTTTGTCAGTTGTTCAAAGAAATTCCATAATGTTGGATGGATTGTGTTACTTAGTTTAAGATGCAGCTGTAATGATTCTGCATTCATTTTGTCGATGTCTCGTCTGGTATCATGGATTGCCTCTCTAATAAGCGCCAGGCTTGCTTAATTTTTTATGGCGAATCCGAATCTGCAATAAAAAGTGGGGGCTGCTATTTAAGATTTTAAAGTTACCCCCACCCCACCTCCAGGGGGTGGGTTGGAGGGTCATGTTTGGTGTTATTCGATAGGTTTTCGAAAAAGATTAAAAATCTGTTTTTTGGTTTCTCATTTGGAAGTTCATTTCGTGAGATATTAGACCGTTTCTATAATTTACCTATGGTATCAGGATAAATCGTTTTTCTCAATTATAGCGCCATCTATCCAAAGTTTAAAAAATGTCTTGTATAAAAGTTGCCTACGTTTACGTAAAGAATCCAAATTTGCAAGAAAAACTGGGGGTTTCCATTTGAGATTTTAAAGTTACCCCCCACCCCACCTCCAGGGGGTGTAGTGGGGATTGGTGTTTGGTGTCATTGGATAGATTTTTGAAAATGATTAAACAAGTATTTTTCAGTTTTTCGATCCGATGTTTAGTTCGCGAAATATTCGACCGTTCCGCTACTTTTGGGACACCCTATATATATTATATATATATATATATATATATTAGAGCGGAGTAATTTTTTTTGTCATCGGGTCACAATCAGTTTCTGATTCTACAATGAATTCTGTGAAAAAAAAAACTTTACACCATAGGAATCTGATGAATTTCGAGGCGCCACATTTTTCATTTTAGTTTTGAGGTACATCAGAACTCGTCATTTTACGACTTCTGATGTACATTGAGGTTGATTATGGACAAAATTTTAACTTTTTTTATTACGGAAAAGTGTATTTTTGTAGCTTTTGGGACGAGGAATCCATTTTTGATATCTATTTGTACCAAAAACACTCACCAGGGGGCGCTACAATGCAATTTTATGAACATCAGAATTTGTCATTTTATGACTTCTGATGTACATTGCGGTTCACTGGGGACATATTTAAACTTTTTTTTACGAAAAAGTGTATTTTAGTAGCTTTTGAGACAAGGAATTTATTTTTGATATCTATTTGTCCCAAAGTACTCACCAGGGGGCGCTACAGTGCAATTTTTGTCATTTTACGACTAGTTCTTTGGATAAAACAGTGTTAATATTATTTGTTCAACGTTTTTATTTAATAGGCCCTGATTTTATGTTACAAAAAATAGGTAATATTAATTAGTTTATTATAAACTTTACTAAAGAATATTTTGCTTAATTAAATTTATTTGAAATATAATAAATTAGATGTTTTTGAGTAACCAAACCACTCAATTTTGGATCAAAAAAATTTTGGATCTTCGATTTTCTAAAATTTGATGTATAGCTTCTGAGGAACGTAAAAATAAGCTCAAGCTGAAACATTTAAGCCCGAACAGTCTTCTTCTTTTTTTTTCAATTTGTATATTTTATCATAAAGTATCAATAGAAAAATATAAGGTATTAATACGAGGGAATCAAAAATGTCATTATAAGGCATTATAACAAATTATTATGATTCAAAACGAGGTTTTGGTTTAATTTTGGTGTAGAAAACGTTAGAATGCCGTTTCTTACATTTTCCTCCATTCCCAAAATATTGTATACTTGGATTTTGCTGATCATCTTGGCAATATTTTGCCAAGCATAACTCTTGTCCTTTGACATGTTCTACGTATCGGACTTATGACTTATTAAAATGTCCAGTTGGTGATAAATAGCAGTCTGATTTGTGTGAGTGTTTAATGAAGGATAACAAATCAATTGGAAGTTCTGCCACACAAAATATATGGGACGTTTTCGTAGTCTGACGTTCCAAACTTTAACCTGCTTCACAAAAACTTCCCTTGTTCCAGTGTTCCCAAAGATCAAAGTTTGTCCGACTAGACACCGTTAAGCTATTAACAAATTTTCAGCTTGCTATTAATCAACTATTTTTTTGTACGCGCGATCCAGGCCTGTATACTTTTAGAGCGCTCACTTCCGCCTTTATCTTAATTGTAAGAATTTTATACCTTTTTTGTCTTGGAGTTATATGACTGCGGGCTCTTAAATCTCCTTCGCTTATTTTTATAACTTATAATTATACATAATAATTGTTTAAAACGATTTTAGACAATATTTGTTACATCGCAAACCGCTACAAGTAATATTAAAATTGGTTGAAGTTTTTATCAATTTCCGCGTCCAAATCATAAAAATCTCACAAACACATCACCGGGGATTACGGCTTTTAGATATGACATTGGTGAAGCAAGTTGTAAACCTTTAGAGATGTTTCTATGTAATCTCGTGAAATATTGATGGGCAAACGTTGGAAAATATAAGTCTTTTAGCGTGGGTTACTAGTCTTCTTACTAGTACTTCAACAGTAGTTTTGTAATCGTAGGATATTCAGTTATAATTTGTTCCGCAAGTTCAGAGTTTATTAGGTAGATGCATATTCTGTTATTGGAGATTCTTGAGGCTAAGCAAATGTTTGTGGGACTAACAATGTTACCTATGTACTTGTCATATTCGAGTAGTAGTAAATTTGATTCTGCATTGATTAGTACCTATGGTTTGCTCTTTTTTGGATAGGTATTTAGGTTTCGGCTTTGACATAGTAACAGTTGCATGTGAACTAGAAATATTACTGGTAGAGTTGAGTTCAGACATGTTGTTGCTATCTGTTACTTATATAGTCAAAAGTACTGGACTAATTTGTAGCGTTAATGTTTTTGTGCCATTGAATGTAGCCAGCCACGGCAAAAACATCACTGTAACACTATAACATAGAATATTATTAGGTAAACATCTATTACGGATCGTGGTTACAGTTTTCTCTTGATGATTAACACTTTACACAACAGTTAATACTTACTATCTGATGAGTAAATAGTATTATAAACTAGTATTTAAGGTAATAATAGCAAAAATCGACACTAATTTTCAGATCGGTACATAAACGATCTGACGCTTATTTGACAGTCAAATTAAAATTTTAATTGGTTAATTGAACTAAAGCTAATACTAAACCCCTTTTTTCTGTGCATCATAGTTTGTCGAATTCTCTCGATCGTGATTATTATAGATAGAAGTCAGAAAATTATATATTCATTAAAGACTAGTTACATACCTACTTTCACAATGTCATGAGGTGAAATTACAATTGTCATTCTAGGTTAAATACAATAATTGTCATATTTCGACATTTTATCGTTGACGCACTGAAAGAAGGGTTTGGAATGAACTGTATGTATTTGTAGTATGTAATACGTTCGTATTAGTAGGGGAGGCAGGTGTGCTAAATTTGCAGTTACTCGAGCGTTATGGAGACCTATTGGATTGTGAAAATTAAGTCCAAAAACCAAAAAAAACTTAAGTCAAGTTTTCCATTTTACTGGAGACTTTCCATTTTTTAGTTTAAATTCCAAAAATCATTTTTTCCGATTACAGTGCCATCTATCCATAATTCGAAAAAATGTCTCGAATAAAAGTTATTTATTTTTACCTAAGAAATCCAAATCTGCAATAAAAAAATGGGGAATCCTATTTTAAGGTTTTAAAGTAACCCCCCACCCCACTACTGTGGGTGGTCGTGTTTGATGTCATTTGATAGATTTTAAAAAAATATTGAACACGTACTCTTTAGTTTTTTGATCTCATATTCATTTCGCGAATTATCGCGGGGTTCCTATTTAAAATTTTAAAGTTACGCTCCACCTCTGTCCGTGGGGTGTCGTGTTTGGTATCATTTGATAGATTTGTGAAACATATTGAACACGTAGTTTTCAGTTTTTCGATCTGACGTTCATTTTCGACGATCAAAGTTGTAAAACTTTGTGACTCATCCATTTCCTTACGTATCCGCTCAAATCGCAAGATTTTTTAAATATACTGCATGTACTTAACTTACCTTATCTTAATCTGATGATTTCGAGATTTTCTAAGGATAAATTCTTTCGGACCCCCCTTAACGAAATCCCCTGTAGTTAAAGTCCATATATGGTAGGGGTACATTTACAGGGTACAATGTTTCTCCCAATGTGATATTCTGATGTGCTCGAGTATTTGCAGAAATCCCCGCTTGGGCTCCCCTACCTAATATAAAAGTAATTGCTTAAGGTCTAGTTAATTATTATATTTTAATTAATTTCATTAACAGAATTATTAATTTTTTTAAATTTTATAATTATCAAGTTAATGTTAGATATTTTTAATAACACAGAATTAATATCTACTAAATAAAAATAAAAGAAAAAATAATAATATTAACATTGTTTTACTCACAAAATGACGCAAATTGCGCTGTAGCTCCCCCTGGTAAGTATTTTTGGTACAAATAGATAAAAAAATGAATTCCTCGTCTCAAAACTACTAAAATACACTTTTTCGTAAGAAAATGTTTAAAATTTGTACACAATCACCCGCAATCTACATCAGTAGTCAGAAAATGACAACTTCTGATGTTCATAAAATTGCATTGTAGCGCCCCCTGGTGAGCGTTTTTGGTAGAAATACATATCAAAAATGGATTCATCGTCTCAAAAACTACTAAAATACACTTTTTCGTAAAAAAATCTACATCAGTAGTCATAAAATGACAACTTCTGATGCTCATAAAATTGCATTGTAACGCCCCCTGATGAGTGTTTTTGATAGAAAACATATCAAAAATGGATTGCTCGTCTCAAAAACTACTAAAATACACTTTTGCGTAAAAATGTTTAAAATTTGTCCACAATCAAACGCCATGTACATCAGAAGTCACAAAATGACAACTTCTGATAATTATAAAATTGCAATGTAGCGCCCCCTGGTGGGTGGTTTTGGTGCAAATAGATATCAAAAATGGATTCCTCGTCTCAAAAGCTACTAAAATACACTTTTCCGTAAAAAAAGTCTAAAGTTTGTCCACAATCAACTGCAATGTAGATCAGAAGTCATAAAATGACAATTTCTAATATTCATATAATTGTATTGTAGCGCCCCCTAGTGAGTGTTTTTGGTAGAAAAACATATTAAATTTAAATTTCTCGTCTCAATAAATACTAAAATTCTCTTTTCCGTATACAAAGTTTAAAACTTGTCCACAATTAACCGCAATGAACATCAGTAGTCATAAAATGACAACTTCTGACGTTCACAAAATTGCATTGTAGCGCCCCCTGGTGAGTAATTTTGGTAAAAATAGATATCAAAAATGGATTCTTCGTCTCAAAATCTACTAAAATACACTTTTCCGTAATAAAAAAAGTTGAAATTTTGTCCACAATCAACCTCAATGTACATCAGAAGTCGTAAAATGACGAGTTCTGATGTACCTCAAAACTAAAATGAAAAATGTGGCGCTTCGAAATTCATCAGATACCTATGGTGTAAAGTTTTTTTTCACAGAATTCATTGTAGAATCAGAAACTGATTGTGACCCGATGACTTTTTTTTTGTCATATAAATTACTCCGCTCTAATATATATATATAGGGTGTCCCAAAAGTAGTGGAACGGTCGAATATTTCGCGAACTAAACATCGGATCGAAAAACATATATATATATATATATATATATATATATATATATATATATATATATATATATATATATATATATATATATATATATATATATATGTTTATATCCACCAAAATGGTGGATGTGTGAATTATTCGTAAGGGGATTTCTCCACATTCTCTATTTCATTTGATATATATATATATATATATATATATATATATATATATATATATATATATATGTCTTCATATCAAGGCGAGATCCGTTTGTATCATAAGCTATACAAGATGAGATCCGTTTTGCAAGGAGAGATCCGATTTTGGATCTCACCTTGTATTCACGTGTATATAGTGACATCTCGATGTAACAATGGTTGGGGTACAAGGAAATCGATTTTTTTCTGGACCTAATTTTGCACCCCATTTGGTGAATTTTATATTGCAGTGGTTCCACTAAATCCGCTGTAGAGGACAGCGCGTGCGATCTGTTGTGTATATGCTAAATATATATTTTGCAGACAACCCGAGATCCGGTAAATTTGGAAACATCGCAAATGAATTTCACGGTCAGCTCTCTCACTCGGCTTATGTCTAGCTTGAATAAGAATATTTACATTATTTAAAGGCTCTGTCCAGAAAGGCGATTGTCAAATATCTCGAGAACTAGACGTCATATCGAAAAAACTTTGGAATTCTTTTTTAATGGTTTTTCAAAATCTATATACTTATGCAATAGCAGGGTTTATTAGTATTATTAGTATCTTATAATACTATTGTGCGCAGCAGAAGTTAAATAAAGTTCAGGATCTTGAATTTAAAATGTATTTTAAGAATTTATAAACTAGACAATCTAATGACAATATTGAAGTTCTTTACATTTCAAAGCATACTTATTAACAACATGAACTAGTATATAGTAGACACTTAGGATATTGCCTTTTTAACAGGGTTCTTATTCTGCCTGCGAAAGCGGTGGGTGTAGCAACTTTGAATTTTCAACTGAAACCCTTTATTTTTAATTAAATAGTTGAAATTTAGAATTAAAAATACACAACTCTTGTTTGAATCGATAATAGCTTCTTTAATCCAGTCGGAAGAGCTTCAAAATAGTCGTTTTGATGACATTTTTAGGGTTTAGGGGTACCTCAGGTAGTTAGCTTAAAACGTAAGAAATAAATTTGAACAGTAACGGATTAAGCCAACACAGAGCCTATCGCAAATGTATACTTTTCATTAATGTTTATTGATAAACAAAGCTCCAATTATATTTTACTTCAACTCATTTTAAGGCTATTTCAATAAACTAATCGGTTCTTTTTCAGTTTTTTTGGTAAAATATTGTAACTTATAGACGAAAATTCTTAAAATCGGCTATTTTTCATTTAAATTGTCAATAAATAATTAAATTGGTCAGATTTACATAAATTTTGTTATTCCGTCCATATAGAAACTAAAACAATTGTTACGCAGTTACACTGAGAGTCATAAAAACCGTGTATTTTTACTCATTTCTTTGAGCTATTTCACGTAATATCGAGATATAAGTTGTATTTTTACATAAATTATATTAACGTTAAACTGATTTAATTTATAGTTTTATAAGCAACAATTAAGTATAGCGAAATTTATAAAACCTTGCTTAAATTGTTTTACATGCTCTATAATATCTTAAATTTTGTTTTGAATGTTTTTCTTCTTACTGGTAGACAAAAAATGGCAAAATGTGCATTTTTGACATCAAATTGTTGATAACCAACATAGTTACTACTCAAAATATTTAAAAAAAACTAACCGTCGGTATATAGTATAGTATAGTTGATCCAAAAGATGGCATAACCCAGACATCCAAAGTGAAAGTTATCCTTTAACACCAAATTGTTCTATATGGTCCACACAATGTCCAGAAAAAAGTCACACCATTTTGAACGTCGGCTTTGGGGGGGAGAGGGGGGAGAAATCGGTAAATTCGTAGTTTTTTCAGTTTTTCGCCAATATTTCTAAAACTATGCGGTTTAGCATAAACAACACTCTATACAAAATTGTTCTACATTAAATTTGAAATAAAAAAGGCCCTATGCATAATCTCTCTAAAATGAATGGTTCCAAAGTTACGGAGGTAGTATATTATAATTGGTCCAAAAAAAGACCTAACCCAAACATCCAAAGTAAAAGTTTTCCTTAAATTTTACGTAGAACATTTTTCTATAGAACATTCCTTACGCTAAAGCATAGTTTTAGAAATATTGACGAAAAACGTAAAAAAATTACTAATTTACCGACTTCTCCCCCATCTCCCCCCCAAACCGGACGCTCAAAAACTTTTTACTGAACAATATGTGGACCATATAGAACAATTTTTTGTTGAAGGAAAACTTTTACTTTGGATGCCTGGGTTAGACCTTTTTTTGAACCAATTATACTATACTACCACCGTAACTTTGGAACCGTTCATTTTAGAAGGGTTATGTATAGGGCCTTTTTTATTTCAAATTTAATGTGAAACAATTTTGTGTAGAGGGTTGTTCATGCTAAACCGCTTAGTTTTAGAAATATTGACGAAAAACGTAAAAAACTACGAATTTGCAGATTTCTCCCCCCTCTCCCCCCCAAACCCGATGCTCAAAATGGTGTGACTTTTTTCTGAACATTATGTGGACCATATAGAACAATTTGGTGTTGGAGGATAACTTTCACTTTGGATGTCTGGGTTTGGGTCTAACTATACCATACTAATAACAGGTGGCCTGGCAACCAGATGCAGAACAGTACCATACATGTTTTCCACTTTTTAGAACTTTCTTTAAGTGAAATTTAAAATCATTTACCACCAATAACTTACACCCATGTTCACTCATTACGAAATCTGTTACAAGAATTTCAGCGATTTCAGCCATTTTTTCAAAATTTATTTGGATTTTCTCTAGTAATCCTTCCAAAAGACAATACATAAATGATAAGTACCTTTTACACCACCTTCAAGGAGGGTAATTTATACAGGTACATACCTGGAATTATTATATGGACCGTTCACTCTTGTTAGAGTATAGTTCGCTCAAATATGAGCTCTTTTCATCCATTTCACGCGGTAAATTAGTAATCCTTCCAAAAGACAATACATAAATGATAAGTACCTTTTACACCACCTTCAAGGAGGGTAATTTATACAGGTACATACCTGGAATTATTATATGGACCGTTCACTCTTGTTAGAGTATAGTTCGCTCAAATATGAGCTCTTTTCATCCATTTCACGCGGTAAATTAGTCCGCTTTTCCTTTAGGTCGTAGTTCATAGGTTGTGATGTTTTTTGCCTTCTCTACTATCTTCTTCCACTCTCTCCGGTCCTGAATGTTTTCTCTCCAGTTTGCAATTTCCATCTTTGATATATCATCTAGCAGTTGATCTTCCCATCTTATTTTTGGTCTTACTCTTGGTCTATTTTTTACTGGTTTCCAGTTCATTATCTTCCTGATCAGTTCTTCTATCCCTCTTCTTTGTGTGTGCCCAAACCATCTGAGCCTTTGTGCTTTAATGAATTTTACTATATCTTCTCCTTTATTTATATTTATTATTTCATGGTTCATCAGCTTTCTATATTCCCCTGTTTCTGTCTTTACTGGGCCATATATTCTTCTCATAATTTTTCTCTCAATTATTCTTAACTTTTCTTCGTCTTTTTTCGTAAGGCACATTACTTGTGCTCCATAGGCTATCACTGATATGATTGCTGCTGTGTATATTTTTGATTTTGTTTTTTTGCTCAAGTTTTTGTCCTTGAGTAGTCGGTGATATTTCCAATATACTCTATTACCTGCTTTAATTCTTTCGTTTATCTCTATACTCCTTCCGTTTTTGCCGTCCACCATCACCCCCAGGTATTTGAAGCAGTCTACTCTCTGGAATGTATTTTCACCTACCTTTATTTCTGTTATTCTGTTGACATTGTCTCGTGTGCTTATAAGATATTTTGTTTTATTCTGATTGATTATAAATCCTCTCGTCTTTGCTTCTCTTACCAGGGTTAAAAGTGCCTCTTCTAGTCTTTTTTTTATCTAGTGCTACCAGTCCCAGGTTATCTGCATATTCTATGATCTGTGTTGAGCTTTGAATAATTGTCTTTTTCAGCCCTGTTTCCCTAATTACTCCTTCTAGAGCGATATTAAATAGTGTCGTTGACAGACTGTCTCCTTGTCTTACTTCAAGTTATATTTTGATGTCATTTGTATCGCCCTCATTTGTTTTAACTTTTGCTGTTGAGTCTTTTATTGTACTTCTAGTTAGTCTTATTAATTTTGCCGGTATCTCCATTTTTTTCATTTCTTTTAATAATTGTTGTTTGTATATGCTGTCGAAGGCCTGTTGGAAGTCGATGAATAGTATGTGTAATTCTATGTCATGTTCATAGCTTTTTTCAATTGTTTGTGTCAGTACGTGTATTGCATCTATTGTTGATCTTTCTTTTCTAAAACCCTGTTGGTATGGTCCTATAATTTTTTCTGTGTATTGATTTAGTCGGTTTCTTATAATTGTGGTCAATATCTTATACGTTGTATTTAGTAGCATAATTGGTCTGTAGTTGCAGCACTTAGTTGGATCACCTTTCTTAAAGATTGGTGCGATGTGTCCGTTTTTCCATTCTATGGGCATGCTTTCGTCCTTCCAAATTGTAACCATTAACTTCTGCAATCGCTTCGTGAGCTCCTCTCCTCCGTTGATGATCAGTTCGTTGTTGATTTCATCTGGCCCTGGCGGGGGAAACATAAGCTTTAGAGGCTTAGGCTTAAGATTGGGAAAACATTTCACGGACCTATACAAAAACGACAACAAGGCATATTCAGAGGATGAGGATATAAGAGATAACAGAGATGAAGAGGAAGGCTCACCTACTTATCAGGAATTCATGGAGGTATTAAAAGAACTAAAAGTAAACAAAACGCCATTTTGTTTACAAAACGCCATGTACAATAATAATTACATATTGAGGTATTTTATTTTTTAAATTTTATTTATTTATTTATTTATTTATTTTCAACGGGACACTGCCCAATAAGATTACAAGTTTATAAGTCCAATATACATAATACATGTGTCAATAATAATAAAACTACAATAAAATAGTAATAATAAAACAATAATACAATAAAATATAAATATCACAAACTTAAACACATAAATCAGATTCATATATCACAATAATGAATATCTAACAACTACTCAAACAAACAAACGTCTGAGGCCAGAGATGAATTCAGACTTCGGTGCAAAGAAATCAAGATCAGGTTGAGTGTTCAGAGTGTTTGCCCATCTTAGTGCTCGAGATAAAAAGTTGTTATATGCATAGTTGGTTCTATGGATAGGAACATAGAATGTTTGATTTAATCGAGTTCTGCGGAGAGGTACATGGAGACCAACCTGCTCAAGTAGCTGAGGACACAAAACTGTTGAATTAATTATGCCATAGAGCATCCTTGCATCCTTAATTACTCGTCGGTCACGCAATGAGAGAATACCCAATTGGGTTTCAATTTGATAATAATTTAACTGATTTAACTCAAAAGGTATACCCAGTTTATATGCTATGTACCTTAAGAACTTGTGTTGGACTGTCTCGATTTTTGTTATGTAAATATTGTAAGATGGAGACCAAACACAAGAACAATACTCTAGATGAGGTCTAACTAAAGAACAATATAGTAATTTAATGGCATCAATATTCTGAAAGTCTCTAGTGCATCTTTTTATAAAACCAAGCATTTGTAAAGATTTGGAAATTTTTGATGTATAATGTGATTCAAATAAAAGTTTACAGTCTAAATTAATTCCCAAATCACGAATTTCAGTAACCCAGTCAACAGGAATATTCTGTATATTATAATTATATTCTATTGGGTCTCTCGATCGTCCAAAAGAAATAGCATGACACTTAGATTCATTCAGGGCCATGGTATTCAACATACACCACTCACTCAACCGATCAAGATCATGTTGAAGATTAATACAGTCTTCTGTATTGTTGATAATTGTATAGAACTTTAGATCATCTGCAAAAAGCAGAGGTGAACTGTGTCGGAAGCAGTGGTGTATATCATTGATGAATATGTTAAATAACAGGGGCCCCAAATGTGAACCCTGAGGTACTCCTGAATGAACCTTAATCTCACTGGAAACAAAATCCCTGATACGCACCATCTGAACTCGGTCAATCAAGTATGTTCTCAGCCACTCAAGAAGTGGACCATTAACACCCATTTGTTTAAGTTTAAATATTAAAATATTATGGTTGACCCGATCAAAGGCCTTGGAGAAATCGGTGTATAGTGCATGTACCCTACAACCCCTCTCCAATGCCTTCCTCAGGAAGTCCACAAATACTAGTGTGTTACATTCGGTTGATATGTTATTCCGAAATCCAAATTGTTGGTCTACTAGTTGTTTTTCAAGTGAAGCTTTAAGATAGTCACATACAAAACATTCAAATATCTTTGGTATTACACTAATTATACTAATGGGCCTGTAATTATTCACCAATGAATTATCTCCCGCTTTATAAATGGGTGTTAAAAAACTATTTTTCCAACATTCTGGAAATTCACCCGTATTTAAGGATAGATTAAAGATGTGAAAAAGAGGTCTGGATAATATAAAACAACAGTTCTTGAGAAAGCTAGGAGGCAATCCATCAGGACCAGGACCCTTATTCGCATCCAGTTCTGATAATTTTAGATAAATATCAGATATAGTTATGTTGAAACCAGTCAGATTAGTAAGACCAAATGTAGGTAAGTCACTGGGTATGACACATATTTAAGTGGAATATACTGTAGAAAAATATTCTGCAAAAAGATTTACAATATCTGGTCCATGACCGGATTCAACACCACCATACCTCAACACAGCGGGCATAGAGGGCTTTCCTCTCCGTGAATTCACAAACGACCAAAATCCCTTCAAATTATTTCTTATTGATAATTCTGTTAAGTAAATATGATTTCTGTAGCTTTCAGCTTTTAACAATTTACAATTAGCCCTCAGCTGTGAAAAAGTCTGATAATCCAGAACTGATTTAGATAAAAGATATTTTTTGTGAGCTTTCTTTTTCTCAACTATCCGGTTCTTTAACTCTAAAGAGAACCAAGGAGGGAATCTACGTTTTGAATACCTTTTTAGGGGGATGAATAATTCTATAGCTAAGTAAACTATATCATAGAAAATATTTACAATTTGATTCAGTGTTTTTCCTAAAAATAAATTATCCCAACAGAACTGTGACAAAAAATCAGTTATTTTCACATAGTCAGCCGACTTGAAGTCCCTATAAAAACCGTCACTAACCAAACCACCATCATTGGGGCGCCTTTTGGTCATCTTTATCTCAAATTCCAGGGGTGGGTGATGCATACCCTCCCTCAAAAGAGCTTCATTAGCTCTGGACACAGTTACATCAGCATCATCGACCAACACCAAGTCCAGAATATTACCAGTTGCATTCACAATAGTATTGGACTGAAACAAATTGTGGTATGCACACATACCAGTCACAACCTGCAGGGCTTCAACTTCAGAAGCTGTGGCACCTGGCAGATGAATTGTTGAAGAGCACATATCATTTGAAAACCATTCGCAGTTTGGTAAATTGAAGTCAGCAGCCAGATAATAGTGTGCAGATGGAAAATCTTCAGCTATTTTTTCCAGGGTTTCACAAAATATGGAATATTTGTCAAATGTAGACTTAGGTGTAAAATATGCTGTTCCTATAATAAACTGATTTGCACCTTCGGTCACCAAGACAAAAAGCTGTTCGATTGTCCCGTTAACTTTTAAAGATCTACTGCTTAAGCCCTTATGAACTGCAATAAGGACTCCACCACCTCTTGAGAATGAACTTGTTTCACTGGAGCGATCAGTTCTATATACGTTGAGGTCAAACAACTGCAGCTCTTCATCGGCATAGTTACATGTCAACCAGGTCTCGTTGAATATGATGATACTGTAGTGAGAATAGGAAACATTCATAAACAAATGGTCAAGCTTAGTTCTGAGACCTCCTACATTTTGGAAATAAACCCACAGTCCAGAGGAAGACTGTGTTAGTTTTTTGACATTATTCTAGGAGTGCCATTTAAGTACTTGATAAATAAGTTTTGTTCGCCCTTTCTCTCTCTTTCCTTAAGTTCACTCTTGACAGTGTTTAATGCTGTTCTCTGGTGTGGGGTGAGATCTGAATCGATAAAAATCTTTAGTGACCTATCAATATTTCTTCTGTTTCTGAGTATTGCCAGATAGTCTTTATGATTACGAAGGACAATTCTGTATGAACGGTATCCATTTTTGTTCTTTTTTCCAATTCGTACGGCCTCAGCAATATCAATGGCTGAGTTCATTAATCCAGACAAGAGGTATGTGGCTTTGTTTAAATCGTCATCCTCACCATACTCAGGCATATTAAAAATCATAATGTTGTTGGATCTTTTCTGTCTCTCGATCATTTCACTTAACACTGATTGGTCTGTTGTGATTTGTTCAGTAGGTTCAGTTGTTTGAGTAACTCTGAGTAATTTTAATAATAATTATAAAAATTTTTACTTTTTTGTAATGTATTTTTAAAACAAGCAATCATTTAAATAATTATTTTGTAACAATTTGTATTCTTTAAGAATATAATAATTACATTTTGGTTTCGTAGTAAGTGTTTTTTAAGAATATTAATGTAGAGTTTTAAAATATTGTATAGCAAATAATTATCATTATTAAATGGTTATTATTTGTGAAGTATTCTTTTTCTTTTTTCACACCCTTATGTATGTAACAAAACTAAGGGACTTTCTGAAAGGTAAATCTAAATAGTTATAGTTAAAGTGGGTAGTAGATATGGTTAAAACAATAAATTCAAAATATTTCAAGAAAACCACGGTAGATGTTAAAGACACAAAAGAAGCGATACCTAAAAGTTACATAAAGAATTCGAGACAACGCTATCTGTATATCGTGGGAAATATACAATACAACACGAGCTCCAATCGCTCGACTAATACTCTTTAGAGCTGGCATCAGTGTGTGATCTCGCGTTGACCGGTAAATATCTAAAATTTCGTATATAAGTCCTCCCCTTTACTTTTCAGCTACGGATCTCGTTTCGCTGTAAATTTATCAGAAAAATTTAAGTACAAAAATCTTTTCCCCTCTAAGTGTGCCATGATTAATATGTTAATTATAAAGATAGTTATGAACAATAATTAATTTCCTATTGGTGGATCTCGGGTTGTCCTCGATTTAGTCGGATCTCGCCTTGATATGAAGACGTATATATATATATATATATATATATATATATATATATATATATATATATATATATATATATATATATATATATATACGTCTTCATATCAAGGCGAGATCCGACTAAATCGAGGACAACCCGAGATCCACCAATAGGAAATTAATTAATTAATATTATTTAATTAATTTAATTATATAATTAATTAATCCACCAATAATTAATTTCCATTAATTCATAACTATCTTTATAATTAACATATTAATCATGGCACACTTAGAGGGGAAAAGATTTTTGTACTTAAATTTTTCTGATAAATTTACAGCGAAACGAGATCCGTAGCTGAAACGTAAAGGGGAGGACTTATATACGAAATTTTAGATATTTACCGATCAACGCGAGATCACACACTGATGCCAGCTCTAAAGAGTATTAGTCGAGCGATTGGAGCTCGTGTTGTATTGTATATTTCCCACGATATACAGATATACAGCGGGCGGAGTCAATGACGGCACCAACAGCGTTGTCTCGAATTCTTTATGTAACTTTTAAGTATCGCTTCTTTTGTGTCTTTAACGTCTACGATTTACCTTTTAGAAAGTTCCCTAGTTTTGTTACATACATAAGGGTGTGAAAAAAGAAAAAGAATACTTCACAAATAATAACCATTTAATAATGATAATTATTTGCAATACAATATTTTAAAACTATACATTAATATTCTTAAAAAACACTTACTACGAAACCAAAATGTAATTATTATATTCTTAAATAATACAAATTGTTACAAAATAATTATTTAAATGATTGCTTGTTTTAAAAATAAATTACAAGAAAGTAAACATTTTTATAGTTATTATTAAAGTTTAAAAAATAAAATAACTCAATATGTAATTATTATTTGGTAGTTAAAAAATGATTTTAAGTAAAATGATTTAAAAGATAAAAAGAAACACACATAATTTTCAGGGTCAACTCCTAATTGCATGAAAATTTGGATTTAGATTCTACCCATCCCCCACTTCAAAGTTGAATTTGTGCCGTTGATTGCTTTTACTTGGAGGGTGAAAAAATATACGTTTAAAATAAGTCCGGAAACAGATCTGACTAACTTTAAGCAACTTTTGCTCTAGAGAGTTTTTTTAACTTAGGTACTAGGTTAATTCAGTGGTAGGTACTAGAGTCACTTGCGACTAAAAATGTTTACTTTTCAACAAAAAAAAAAACACGTTTTCGGCGGTTTTTCGCAAATACTCAAAAAGTAAGTATTTTATCGAAAAAATATTCTTGGAAAAAATGTAGCATATAAAAAAAACGAAAAAATGGTATATTCTTAGTCTATAGAACCAGTAAAAGTAAATTTATAGCTCATAAAAAAGACGATCTTATCCTTCAAATTCCAAATCAAATATTTTAACGTGATACATAGTACCAAAAAATGAAGCTCATGAAATGAAATGGGAAAACCCATTAAATTATTTTTAAAGTGTTTACAAAAAGGTTTATTATATTTTATAAAAGTTATATACGGGTAGGAAAGACAACGGAACGAATTTTCGAACGTTTAAACAGACGACATCCCAGATTTACCAATTTCTGGACAATTGATCCAAAGGCTGGATTCTAACAACGAAACAGTTGTGGATTTTCAAGTTCTCGATGAGAATCAGAATGAAAAAACATTAGTGACCTCGAGTATGATGGTTTGGAGAATTTGGCTGGTTATATCTGCCATAAATTGAAGGACTCCAGTAGTCAATCCGAAGATGTTTCAAGGTACACGTGGGTTGATCATTTGAGTAAGTGTGGTTTATGTAAACCATCAGACACTCTCTTGTCATATATTAAGTATACCCTATTCCACGAACATACGCCTGTTTTGCATTACTTCGAAAACGAATATTTTACTGTGCAAAATAAGAAAAACGAAAGTAAATTGCAAATTACATTGTTGTTTATTGGAATAATAATTATTAGCGCCATTTACTTTCGTACTTCTTATGTTGCACAGTAAAATACTCGTTGTCGAAGTAATCCAAAACAGGCGTATGTTCGTGGAATGGCCCATAACTGGAGACAATTTTTCCTTCCACATGAATGGTGATTCCATTTTGGTAACTAAAAATTATTTAGAAAACCTTATGTCCAAAAGTGTAACTGTAGACTGTTCTAACAAAGCGAACAAGTTATTTTTTAGGTCTCGGATGTACTTCCGAATTAAAGAATTAAACAAGTCTCTTAACAACCTGACATTGCGTAAAAGAAAAATTATGAAAACTGCTACATAGTTGCTGTATGTACATCTATTTCACATGCACAAAATTTAAATAAAGTGCATGGCATGAAAACTGTAAAACTTGTTTTTGTCTTTTCCAAGCCTCTTACTTAAATCTGATGAAATACATTATTTAAAAAGTAAAAAATTTTGTTTTTTTTATCAATCCATTAAATTTATGGTTTTATTTTGGGGCTTTTCTTCCCCTTGGTAAAAATTATATTTACTAATGTGTAGGCCACTAATCAATTTTTGCCAACTAATGAAATATAATAATTTTATTAGATATCGATTATATGAATATTTTTATTTTCCGGATACCAATATAATCAAGAAACTGGGAACTTTACAAATAACTGAAAATCAATTTAAATAAAAGTAAATAGTTTAATAATTTTCCTCTAAACTATAAAAATCACGTAGTTTCTTTTAGTCATAATTCATTCATTTGTACTATTCTCAAATTTTATTCGCTTTCGTATTACGAACGCATAGACGGGACTATGCTTTACCCTGTTGCTGACGTCATGCGCCAATCGAACGAGCTTACGTAACTAGAATATCAGGGTGTGCATATTTCCGCGTCCCGGTGAATTCGTATCTATTTTAATCCCCCATCCTAATTACAGGCCAACTGGCAACTCTGGTGCGCAGGTAATTTTTAGATAACCCATTAACTACCGGTGAATTGGTAACTTTCATTTTTTAAGTATTGTTGATAATCTAATATCGGTATTCCAGGTATTTAGCGCTGCACTCCTAGAAAATGGAAAAAATGGCACAGGAAGTGAAACCGATGATGAAACGAAACGCAAAAGAGAAAACTTGGATGATTGTTTTAATAGAAGTAAAATTAAAAAACGGTCACCAAGCAAAGCAGGCAACGAAAACAAGGAAGACATGGAAAATGTTATGATTACAATAATGAAAGAGCTAATGAATAAAAACGATGAAATGCTTCAGGAAATAAAACAAATAAGGAAAGAATAACAACAAACCAATAAAGAGTTAATGGATGTAAAAGCAGAGAATCAAAAACTAAAAAAAGAAGTAAAACAGCTACATGAAAGAATGGAGCAACTGGAGAAATTTAGCAAAAAGAAAAGCTTGATCGTAACTGAGTTGAAAGTAGAAACAAATGATTATAAGAAATTAAAAGAAGAAATGGACAATTTTATAGCCCAAGAGTTGCAAATACAAATAAAACTAAGAAGTGCAAAAAAATAGGAGAAACAGTATGCGCAATAGAAACAGAAGCCCTCACGGATAAAATGGAAATCCTAAACAAGAAACGTAAACTAAAACAGCATAAAGATCGTATCTATATAAACAACGATTGGACATCCAAAGAAAAACAAATACAAAAGGAAATAACTAAAATAGCAAAGGACGAAAGAAGCAAAGGTAAACAAACGAAAATCGGCTACAAGAAATTAATAGTGAATGGCAAAATCTAGATATGGGACGAAGAGAGAGAACAGCTGATAAAAAATTCAAAAAACTAATAAACGAAGAACAGCAGCTGAAATATGAAATTGACATGGCAAAAAAAGACTCGGAAATGCAAACGGTTAACGAAAACAAAATAACGCACACAAAATAAAGAAATAATCTCAATAAGAAGAAAAGAACAAGACCCATTAGAATGGGATCTTGGAATATTAGAACCATGCTGGCAGTAGGTAAGATGCAAGAAATAGCTCTTGAAATGAAAAAATACCAACTAGAAATCCTAGCCCTACAGGAAATACGATGGAAGAAAGAAGGAAAAATTGAGAAGAAAAACTTTAGCATGTATTATTCGGGAGAAAACAAACAGGAAACGAATGGTACGGCATTTATGGTGAACAAAAAAATGAGGGAAAAAGTGATACAATTCAAAGCAGTTAATGAAAAGATATCTTACATAAGAAAATAAACAAGCCAACATCTCGATAGTCAATTGCTATGCACCCACCGAAGAAGCAAACCAAGAAGATAAAGCAGAATTCTACGACATCCTGAAAGAAACCTGTGAAAATATTCCGAGGAATGACAATATTGGGCGATTTTAATGCAAAGATCAGAAAGGAGGCCTATAATCGTAATGTAGCTGGCAAAGAAACCATTCATGAAACTACGAATGATAATGGAGGAGAAATCTGCAACCTAGCAGCAGCAACAAACACATATATAGTTAGTACTGGGCATAAACATAAAAAAGAACACAAAATAACATGGATGATACCAGGAAGAATGGATGGAAACCAAATAAATCATACTCTAATTTCGAAACAGTGGACACAAATAGTACAAGACGTAAGGTCATATAGAGGGGCAAATGCAGGCACTGACCACATATTGTTGATAGCAAAACTTAAGATGAAAATAATCAAAGCAAATAATCATAAGGAAGGAAAAAGGAGGAAATGGAATATAGCCAATCTGAAAATGCAAGAAACAAAGCAACAATATACAGAACAACTGGAACAGAAATTGGGTCAGTACGAGCACATAGAAATAGAAGGAGAACGGAAAAACATAAAGAACAGCATAATAGAGACAGCAGAACAAATAATAGGATTCCAAAAAACAAAGAATCGAAAGAATGGTTTGATGAGGAATGTCACCAAAAAAGTCAACTGAAGCACCTCGCAAGAAACAAATAGCTACAAAGTGCCGAACAGGAACAACTGGACCAATATAGAAAAGAAAAACAAGAAGCATTGAAACTCTATAGAAGAAAGAACAACACATGGATCTCTGAACAAATGCAAGAATTAGAAACGAATAATAAAGACAACAAGAAATTGTTCGAATAGATAAAACAACAATACAGTACCAAAAAATCTGTCACAAAAATAAACAAAAAAGATTGGGAAAAACATTTCACGGACCTATACAAAAACGACAATAAGGCATATTCAGAGGATGAGGATATAAGAGATAACAGAGATGAAGAGGAAGGCGCACCTACTTATCAGGAATTCATGGAGGTATTAAAACAACTAAAAGTAAATAAAACGCCAGGGCCAGATGAAATCAACAACGAACTGATTATCAACGGAGGAGAGGAGCTCACGAAGCGAATGCACAAGTTAATGGTTACAATTTGGAAGGACGAAAGCATGCCCATAGAATGGAAAAACGGACACATCGCACCAATCTTTAAGAAAGGAGATCCAACTAAGTGCTGCAACTACAGACCAATTATGCTAATAAATACAACGTATAAGATATTGACCACAATTATAAGAAACCGACTAAATCAATACACAGAAAAAACTATAGGACCATACCAACAGGGTTTTAGAAAAGGAAGATCAACAATAGATGCAATACACGTACTGACACAAACAATTGAAAAAAGCTATGAACATGACATAGAATTACACATACTATTCATCGACTTCTAACAGGCCTTCGACAGCATATACAGACAACAATTATTAAAATAAATGAAAAAATGGAGATACCGGCAAAATTAATAAGACTATCTAGAATGACAATAAAAGACTCAACAGCAAAAGTTAAAACAAATGAGGGCGATACAAATGACATCAAAATAGAACTTGAAGTAAGACAAGGAGACAGTCTGTCAACGACAAACGACACTATTTAATATCGCTCTAGAAGGAGTAATTAGTGACACAGGGCTGAAAACGACAATCATTCAAAGCTCAACACAGATCATAGGATATGCAGATGACCTGGGACTGGTAGCACGAGATAAAAAAAGACTAGAACAGGCACTTTTGACCCTGGTAAGAGAAGCAAAGACGAGAGGATTAATAATCAATCAGAATGAAACAAAATATCTTATAAGCAAACGAGACAATGTAAACAGAATAACAGAAATAAAGATAGGTGAAAATACATTCCAGAGAGTAGATTGCTTCAAATATCTGGGGGTGATGGTGGACGGCAAAAACGGAAGGAGTATAAAGATAAACGAAAGAATTAAAGCAGGTAATAGAGTATATTGGAAATATCACCAATTACTCAAGGACAAAAACCTGAGCAAAAAACAAAATCAAAAATATACACAGCAGCAATCAGATCAGTGATAGCCTATGGAGCAGAAGTAATGTGCCTTACGAAAAAAGACGAAGAAAAGTTAAGAATAATTGAGAGAAAAATTATGAGAAGAATACATGGCCCAGTAAAGACAGAAACAGGGGAATATAGAAAGCTGATGAACCATGAAATAATAAATATAAATAAAGGAGAAGATATAGTAAAATTCATTAAAGCACAAAGGCTCAGATGGTTTGGGCACACACAAAGAAGAGGGGTAGAAAAACTGATCAGGAAGATAATGAACTGGAAACCAGTAAAAAATAGACCAAGAGGAAGACCAAAAATAAGATGGGAAGATCAACTGCTAGACGATATATCAAAGATGGAAATTGCAAACTGGAGAGAAAAGATTCAGGACCGGAGAGAGTGGAAGAAGATAGTAGAGAAGGCAAAAAAACATCACAACCTATGAACTACGACCTAAAGGAAAAGCGGACTAATTTACCGCGTGAAATGGATGAAAAGAGCTCATATTTGAGCGAACTATACTCTAACAAGAGTGAACGGTCCATATAATAATTCCAGGTATGTACCTGTATAAATTACCCTCCTTGAAGTTGGTGTAAAAGGTATTCATCATTTATGTATTGTCTTTTGGAAGGATTACTAGAGAAAATCCAAATAAATTTTGAAAAAATGGCTGAAATCGCTGAAATTCTTGTAACAGATTTCGTAATGAGTGAACATGGGTGTAAGTTATTGGTGGTAAATGATTTTAAATTTCACTTAAAGAAAGTGCTAAAAAGAGGAAAACATTTATGGTACTGTTCTGCATCTGGTTGCCACGCAACCTGTTATACCGACGGTTAGTTTTTTTTAAATATTTTGAGTAGTAACTATGTTGGTTATCAACAATTTGATGTCAAAAATGCACATTTTGCCATTTTTTGTCTACCAGTAAGAAGAAAAACATTCAAAACAAAATTTAAGATAACCGCATTATAGAGCATATAAAACCATTTAAACAAGGTTTTATAAATTTCGCTATACTTAATTGTTGCTTATAAAACTATAAATTAAGTCAGTTTAACGTTAATATAACTTATGAAAAATACAACTTATATCTCGATTTTACGTGAAATAGCTCAAAGCAATGAGTAAAAATACACGGTTTTTATGACACTCAGTGTAACTACGTAACAATTGTTTTAGTTTCTATATGGACGGAATAACAAAATTTATGTAAATCTGACCAATTTTTTCTCAATTTAATTATTTATTGACAATTTAAATGAAAAATAGCCGATTTTAAGAATTTTCGTCTACATATAAGTTACAATATTTTACCAAAAAACTGAAAAAAGAACCGGTGAGTTTATTGAAATAGCCTTAAAATGAGTTGAAGTAAAATAGAATTGGAGCTTTGTTTATCAATAAACATTAATGAAAAGTATACATTTGCGATAGGCTCTGTGTTGGCTTAATCCGTTACTATTCAAATTTATTTCTTACGTTTTAAGCTAACTACCTGAGGTACACCTAAACCCTAAAAATGTCATCAAAACGACGATTTTGAAGCTATTCCGACTGGATTAAAGAAGCTATTATCGATTCAAACAAAAGTTGTGTATTTTTAATTCTAAATTTCAACTATTTAATTAAAAATAAAGGGTTTCAGTTGATAATTCAAAGTTGCTACACCCACCGCTTTCGAAGGCAGAATAAGAACCCTGCTATTGCATAAGTATTGTAACAAAATAATTATTGACCTACCCTCGTATACCAGCTCCCGTCTCCGCACAGACAGAACACTATCGATGTTTCGAGATACGCCGATGCAGCGCCGATGACGTGCAAGCGGTCACATGGACATAGCTGGAGATATATAGATATTTCTGGAATATCTGTATCGCATATATAAATAGGACATATTTGTAAATAGAGTTAGTCTTAAGCTAAAGTTTGTAAAGTAAACTTGTATAAATATAAATAAAGTCGTATATAAATTACGAACCGCTAGTTTTATTGTAATTAGAAGAAATTACAGTAAATAACCGCTACAGTGGTGTTAACGGTGTGGAGTGTAAATAAATGAAAAGTGAAAAAAAGACTTTTGAACTTTATTCGTCGGGAATAATCGGAGTGCGTTAATTGTTCGGTATTCGGAAAGACTTTTGAACTTTATTCGTCGGGAATAATTGAAGTGCGTTGATTGTTCGGTATTCGGAAAGACTTAGACATTTTGAAAAGTACGTGTGTGCCGACCAAAGATGTTGCTACAAGAACTGACCATAAAACAGCTCCGTGAACAATTAGAAGAGTACGAATTAGACAGCAGTGGGTGCAAGATAGTCCTACAAGCACGACTCAAGGATGTCCTCACGAAGAACGGAGATGACCCAGAGACGTTCCACTTCCAGTCAGCAGAACAAGTAATCTTATCGAAATTAAAAACTGTTTCTGAAACGATCAATGAAACTTGTAGAAAAAGCGACGATAAATTCGAAAATGTTGCTAAAAGATTCGATGAGACTTCTCAAATAATTAAAGACGTATGTAGTCAAAACAATGAGAAATTCGAAACCATTTCTCAAAAGATCGATGAAACTTCTATAAAGAACAACGAGAAACTTGAAGAAGTTAGTAGAAAAAGCGACGAGAAATTCGAGAACGTTGCTAAAAAATTTGACGAGACTTCTCAAGTAATTAAAGAAGTTTGTAGACAGAGCAACGAGAAATTTGAAAGTGTTTCTCAAGTAATTAAAGACGTTTGTAGACAGAACGACGAGAAATTTGAAGAGGTTTCTAGAACATTCGATAAGATACAGAAAAGCGTAGACGACAGTAAAGAAATGTTAGAAGATAAGATCAAACAACTAGAGACTATGGTAACCAATACGAAAGTGCTACCTTCAGTTAATGCAGTAGTTTTGGCCGTAGAAGAGAAGATCAAAGAATTAGAGAGCATGATAACCGATACAAAAGTGCAACCGTCAGTTCATGCAGTAGCTTTAGATCCTGTAGTGAAAGATGAACTACCTAGAGAAGAAATGTCGCATAATATGAGATTCAAATTACCACCATTTGATGGAAAGTCCTCTTGGTCCATATACCTTAAACAATTTGAAGCTATTGCGACCGCCAATCATTGGACCGAACAAGAAAAGGCTGTTTCCTTGACTGCTGCTTTACGAGGTGATGCTGCAGATATATTAAGGTCAATTCCCAAGGGTCAAGAAAATTGTTACCAGACCTTGTTCACTCGTCTAGAAAAACGCTATGGAGATGCCCATCTACAACAAGTATACAAAGCACAACTGCGAAGTAGAAGTCAACGAGCAAGTGAGAATCTGCAAGAATTTGAAGCAGATGTGGCTCGTGTGGTGCGGTTGGCTTATCCAGAGGTGCCAGACAGCGTTTTAGAAGAAATTGCAGTAGATACCTTCGTCAATGGGCTGAAAGATAATGAACTACAGAAAGCTTTACGACTAGCAAGACCGAAAGTTTTAGATGAAGCACTTGCTATTGCATTGGAACACGAAACGGCTAGTCAAACTTCACGAGGCCATAGAGTAAGAACCATTGAAGAAAGTGACGAACACAACGATGAACGTCTGGAGGAAATTATACGGAGAGTATTAAGTAATCAGATGCCAAAGAGACGCGAGCCTAGATGTTGGAATTGTGGAGACGTAGGCCACATTCGTCGTAATTGTAAGAAGATCGTACAGCCGTCGGAAAACTAGAGCGGGTCGACACCAAGGGGCAACTGCCGACCTCGAGAACTAGAGCCCCCATAGTAACTGTCAACCTTACGTCCTCCGGTGGAATCCACAACTTATACATCGAAGGTCGTATCAGTAATAGATGTAGATCATTTTTGGTGGATACAGGTGCAACGAGAACTATCGCCCGTCCAGATGTAGTACGAGACCATAATAAATTATCACCTGCAACAGTAAAGCTTAGAACAGCGACTGGTGAGCTAATTAATACATATGGCGAGGCTAATATGTCAGTATCCATTGGCCAGACCACAGTTGAACATCAAGTATTAATTGCCGAGATCTCCGACGAATTCATATTGGGGATGGACGTACTAAGGAAAGTGGGGGCAATATTGGATGTTCAAAATGGAGTTCTCAAGATCAATGGTGAAGAGTTGCCCTTTCACGACGACAAAGAAGATGTCATCCGCTTACTTACTACATGCGACGTAACCATACCCGGTAATAGTGAGAAAATTCTGATGACCATGCTTGATGGACACTGCCGAGAGGGAAGTTTAAGGATGGTCGAAGATGTGGATAATGTCGAGTTCCTAACGGCGAAAACTTTGGTAAAAGTTCGAGATGCGATCCCTGTAAGAGTTATGAATTTAAGGGAAACTGCTATCAAGTTAAGTAGAGGAGCTTTGATCGGGCAGTGTGTTCCCGTGGCTTCAATTTGCTCTGTGAATACCAATGAGAAATCATCGAAGGCGAAGTATCCAAAGGAGCTTGTTGAGATGATCATTGAAAGATGCCAAGATCTTGATCATGAACGAACGGAAAAAGTGACATCTATGCTGATAGAGTATCAAGATGTTTTTGCTATTGACACGAAGGATAAGGGAAAAACAAGCATAGTAACGCATAAAATAAATACCGGAGACGCTCAGCCAATCAGACAACGGCCTAGACGGCTTCCATTTGCGAAAAGAGATGAAGCCGAAGAGATTATCAAGGATATGGACAAACAAGGGGTAATTGAACCATCGAACAGTCCATGGACATCACCAGTAGTTCTGGTAAAGAAGAAAGATGGTTCAACGCGTTTTTGTATCGACTACCGCCAGCTCAATGCGGTAACAAAAAAAGATAGTTATCCTTTGCCCAGAATAGACGATACATTGGATACTCTCTCCGGTTCTCGTTGGTTTTCCACACTCGATTTAAAAAGTGGATATTGGCAAGTAGACATGGAGCCAGCCGATCGGGAGAAAACCGCATTTTCGATAGGATCAGGGCTTTGGCAGTTTACGGCTATGCCGTTTGGTTTATGTAATGCCCCTGCCACATTTGAAAGATTAATGGAGGCAGTTTTAAGAGGTCTAACATGGAAAACATGCCTGGTTTACTTGGATGATGTAATTGTGGTTGGAAGGTCCTTTGATGAACATGCCAAGAATCTAATAGACGTCTTTCAACGATTGAGGGCAGCGAACTTGAAGTTAAGTCCGAAGAAATGTCACATGTTTCGACGAGAAGTTAAGTACTTAGGACATATTGTATCGAGTAATGGTGTAACAGCTGATCCTGAAAAGATTGATGCAATTAAAGATTGGCCAGTACCAAAAGATAAACATGAAATTAGAAGTTTCCTTGGCCTATGTACATATTACCGACGATTTGTCAAAGGATTTGTCAATATCTCCAAGCCCCTAACAAAGTTGACGGAGGAGGGCAAAGAATATACATGGAGTGAGGAGTGTCAAAAAGCTTTCGAACAACTACAAAGGGCTCTGATCAGTGCACCGATATTAAGCTACCCGGGACAGGCAGGAAAATTTGTTTTGGATACCGATGCTAGCAACAGTGCCATAGGAGCTGTTCTCTCACAAATCCAGGATGGACAGGAAAAAGTCATCGCTTATTTCAGCAAAGTCCTGTCGAAACCAGAAAGAAACTATTGCGTTACCAGAAGAGAACTGCTGGGTGTAGTGAAGGCTTGCGAACATTTCCATAAATACTTGTACGGCAGAAAGTTCCTTCTTCGAACAGATCACGCTGCTCTAAAATGGCTCATACAATTCCGTAATCCAGAGGGCCAGATGGCAAGATGGTTAGAACGACTTCAAGAATATGATTATGAGATAGAACACAGGGCCGGAAGAGTTCATTCAAATGCTGATGCCCTTTCGAGACGACCATGCAGTGCAAATTGTAATCACTGTGCCAAATTAGAGGAACGATTTTGCCCCGTGAGACGAACCACCGTCGTTAATGAGCAATGGCAGCCACAACAGTTACAAGAAGCCCAAGAAGACGATCCATGTATAAAAAGAGTATTGGATTGGATGCGTCGAGGTGAGAGACCTAGTTGGCAAAACATTAGTGCATGTAGTCCGGAAGTCAAGGCCTACTGGAGCCAATGGAATTGCCTGATACTAAAAGATGATCTTCTGTACAGAACCTTTGAGAACGATGATGGTACAGAATCTAAGCTTCAGTTGATTGTACCTAAAAGTAAAGTGTCAGAAGTATTGCGTCAGTTGCATGACGGTACATCAGGTGGACATTTTGGTATTACGAAGACTCTGCAAAAGGTTCGAGAACGGTTCTATTGGGTGAACTGTAAAGATGATGTAAGAAGATGGTGCCGGAAATGTGAACTGTGTGCATCCGGTAATGGTCCAGTTGGTAAAAAGAGAGCACCCATGAGACAGTACAATGTTGGAAGTCCTATGGAAAGAGTAGCAATCGACATTGCAGGTCCATTTCCAGAAACCGATGCTGGAAATAAATACATTCTGGTAGCCATGGACTATTTTACGAAATGGACCGAGGCCTATGCATTACCGAATCAAGAAGCTGCTACCGTTGCAGAGGTACTTGTTAAAGAATTCTTCAGCCGATTTGGTGTTCCCTTGGAGATCCACTCCGACCAAGGGCGAAACTTTGAGTCAGCTCTTTTCCAAAACGTTTGTAAATTGATTGGTGCCAATAAGACCAGAACAACACCCCTGCATCCTCAATCAGATGGAATGGTCGAGAGGATGAACCGAACGATGGGTAAACACTTGTCCAAAGTTGTATCTGAACATCAGCGAGATTGGGACCAACACATTCATTTATTCCTGATGGCCTACCGCTCGGCCGTGAATGAAACTACAGGTCAAACACCAACCTGCCTGATGTTGGGTCGTGAAGTTCGTTTGCCCTGCGACCTAGAGTTTGGCTGCAGACCTTCCGAGGAATATGTTGCAGGCGAAGAATACGTAGACCGCCTGAAGTTACGAATGAACAACATTCATGAACTTGCCCGACAACACATCCAGATAGCCAGTGACAGAATGAAAGATCAATATGATTCTCGCTGCAAGAATGAAAGCTTCGAAGTAGGTGATCTTGTCTGGCTTTATAATCCACAACGTCGTCGAGGCCTGTGTCCTAAACTGCAAAGACAATGGGAAGGTCCGTATGAAGTTAAGAAGAAAATAAATGACGTAATATACAGAATTAAGAAGTTACCAAACGGTAAACCAAAAGTTATTCACATAAATCGTCTTGCACCATATGCTGGCTCAAATGAAACAGAGGAAGCCCGAGTCCTCCAACAGGAGATGAAAGATGCACCACAGCCAAGTTTTAAGGAATTTATGTCAAATTACGCAGAAAGAAAGAGTGCTAGATTCGGCGTGACCACAGAAGTTCAGCAAGATCTGTTTGGTGTTCCAGAAAACGTCTCTCTAGCCCACTGTGTTGCACAAGACCTCGAGATGACTAAAGGAATCTCGTCCGTATTCAATAGAAAGTTCGGCCGCCTGGACGAGTTAAGGAATCAACAACCTAAAATTGGAAGAGTATTGCGATTGGAAGATGGTCCTCGATCTTTGCTGTATATAGTGACCAGGAAGTCTTATACGGACACGCCAAGCTACGAGAACATATGGCGTGCTCTAACTAATTTGAAGAAAATGGTCTGTAATTATGACATCAAAGATTTGGCTTTACCAAAAATTGGCCATGCAGTAGAAAATCTGGATTGGAAGATTGTGAGAAGCATGCTGGAAGTGATCTTCAGAGAAACTGGCGTACGGATTACTGTGTGTTGCATGAACCCGAAGATGTCATACCCTTCAAAGACAGTAGACTGTTACTTCTTTTCTAGGGGTGTATGCAGAGCTGGAGAATCCTGTAGATTCCGCCATCCTGGGCCATCTAGAGTTGCTGATCGGGACGCTCAGATCTTAAGAGGGGAGCAGTGTAACAAAATAATTATTGACCTACCCTCGTATACCAGCTCCCGTCTCCGCACAGACAGAACACTATCGATGTTTCGAGATACGCCGATGCAGCGCCGATGACGTGCAAGCGGTCACATGGACATAGCTGGAGATATATAGATATTTCTGGAATATCTGTATCGCATATATAAATAGGACATATTTGTAAATAGAGTTAGTCTTAAGCTAAAGTTTGTAAAGTAAACTTGTATAAATATAAATAAAGTCGTATATAAATTACGAACCGCTAGTTTTATTGTAATTAGAAGAAATTACAGTAAATAACCGCTACAGTATATAGATTTTGAAAAACCATTAAAAAAGCATTCCAAAGTTTTTTCGATATGCCGTCTAGTTCTCGAGATATTTGACAATCGCCTTTCTGGACAGAGCCCTTAAATAATGTAAATATTCTTATTCAAGCTAGACATAAGCCGAGTGAGAGAGCTGACCGTGAAATTCATTTGCGATGTTTCCAAATTTACCGGATCTCGGGTTGTCTACAAAATATATATTTAGGATATACACAACGGATCGCGCGCGCTGCCCTCTACAGCGGATTTAGTGGAACCACTGCAAAATAAAATTCACCAAAAGGGGTGCAAAATGAGGTCCAGACAAAAATCGATTTCCTTGTACCCCAACCATTGTTACATCGAGATGTCACTATATACACGTGAATACAAGGTGAGATCCAAAATCGGATCTCGCCTTGCAAAACGGATCTCATCTTGTATAGCTTATGATACAAACGGATCTCGCCTTGATATGAAGACATATATATATATATATATATATATATATATATATATATATATATATATATATATATATATTTGAAAAACAAAAAAACAAAAGATGTAAATCTTTGAAACACACTCAGTGATCAAAAGATCTAAGTTATTGGTTTACCGACCAAACGTAACTAAATCAAACAAATGAAATAGAGAATGTGGAAAAATCCCCTTACGAACAATTCACACATCCACCATTTCAGGTTGGGAAAAATTTCTTGAATAGAATCAAAGATCCAAACACCTGTTCTTAGAAATGTGTTTCGCCCTCTTCAACCTCTCTGGGCTTATCAATAAAGATGAGAGGTTGAATATCTTTAGACACATTCCATCAAAAAACAACATTCGAGACCCAGACATAGCAGGAGCGTATATCTACGCCGCATAATCTGACCATGACAGCCTCACGTTTTAATTCCCTAATTACTATAAGTAAAATATATGTTTGAAAAACAAAAAAACAAAAGATGTAAATCTTTGAAACACACTCAGTGATCAAAAGATCTAAGTTATTGGTTTACCGACCAAACGTAACTAAATCAAACAAATGAAATAGAGAATGTGGAAAAATCCCCTTACGAACAATTCACACATCCACCATTTCAGGTTGGATCTTTGGATTTTTGATCTTTGATTTTGGATCTTTGATTCTATTCAAGAAATTTTTCCCAACCTGAAATGGTGGATGTGTGAATTGTTCGTAAGGGGATTTTTCCACATTCTCTATTTCATTTGTTTGATTTAGTTACGTTTGGTCGGTAAACCAATAACTTAGATCTTTTGATCACTGAGTGTGTTTCAAAGATTTACATCTTTTGTTTTTTTGTTTTTCAAACATATATTTTACTTATAGTAATTAGGGAATTAAAACGTGAGGCTGTCATGGTCAGATTATGCGGCGTAGATATACGCTCCTGCTATGTCTGGGTCTCGAATGTTGTTTTTTGATGGAATGTGTCTAAAGATATTCAACCTCTCATCTTTATTGATAAGCCCAGAGAGGTTGAAGAGGGCGAAACACATTTCTAAGAACAGGTGTTTGGATCTTTGATTCTATTCAAGAAATTTTTCCCAACCTGAAATGGTGGATGTGTGAATTGTTCGTAAGGGGATTTTTCCACATTCTCTATTTCATTTGTTTGATTTATATATATATATATATAGGGTGTCCCAAAAGTAGTGGAACGGTCGAATATTTCGCGAACTAAACATCGGATCGAAAAACTGAAAAATATTTGTTCAATAATTTTCAAAGATCTATCCAATGACACCAAACACCAACCCCCACTACACCCCCTGGAGGTGGGGTGGGGGTAACTTTAAAATCTCAAATGGAAACCCCTAGTTTTTCTTGCAGATTTAGATTCGTTACGTAAAAGTAAGCAACTTTTATTCAAGACATTTTTTCGAACTGTGGATAGATGGCGCTATAATTGGGAAAAACGATTTATCCTGATACCATACGTAAATTATAGAAACGGTCTAATATCTCGAGAAATACACTTCCAAATGAGAAACCAAAAAACAGGTTTTTAATATTATTCGAAAACCTATCGATAAACACCAAAAATAACCCTCCAACCCACCCCCTGTAGACGGGGTGGGGGGTAAATTTAAAATCTTAAATAGCAACCCCCACTTTTTATTGCAGATTCGAATTCGTCATGAAAAACTAAGCTACATTTATTCGAAACATTTTTTAAAATTGCTGATAGATGGCGCTAATAAATCGTATTTTTCCAATTAACGCGCCATCTATCAACAATTCTAAAAAATGTTTCGAATAAATGTTGCTTAATTTTTCATGACGAATTCGAATCTGTAATAAAAAGTGGGGGTTGCTATTTAAGATTTTAAAGTTACCCCCACCCCACCTCCAGGGGGTGGGTTGGAGGGTCATATTTAGTGTTATTCGATAGGTTTTCGAAAAGTATTAAAAACCTTTTTTTTGGTTTCTCATTTGGAAGTGTATTTCTCGAGATATTAGACCGTTTCTATAATTTACCTATGGTATCAGGATAAATCGTTTTTCTCAATTATAGCGCCATCTATCCAACGTTCGAAAAAATGTCTTGAATAAAAGTTGCTTACTTTTACGTAACGAATCCAAATCTGCAAGAAAAACTAGGGGTTTCCATTTGAGATTTTAAAGTTACCCTCCACCCCACCTCCAGGGGGTGTAGTGGGGGTTGGTGTTTGGTGTCATTGGATAGATTTTTGAAAATGATTGAACACGTATTTTTCAGCTTTTTGATCCGATGTTTAGTTCGCGAAATATTCGACCGTTCCACTACTTTTGGGACACCCTGTATATATATAAAAACGTCCAAGGAGTAATTGGGTTACTAGTAAATAAAAAAGTACTGAGATAACAGCTGGGAAAACCCTGGTACTGAGGAAGCAATGAAAGACTGGTGCTTCAAAGTGAGTTCCTTTTATTTTGGTCAAGCTTTCGCCTATTGTTTTTAGGCTTCTTCAGGACTTGCTACAAATTAATATATATATATATATATATATATATATATATATATATATATATATATATATATATATATATATTACTGTGATATTCAAAGATCGGTGTGCTCAAAGCACTTGATTAGATAATTAACTAATTAATTAAATTTAATTTTAATGATGCACTTATGATTTAATCACACTATTTAATGCTCTAATCTCAGGGTTTTATATTCTCGTGCTTCAATATCTCCTTTGCTTTACATATGATAAATAAGGTCAAAGATTAACGGAATAAAACACATATATGGTACAAAAGCATCTATTGAAATAAATTCACCCTCAAAATATCCTCTAAAAATAATATCTCCTATTCTGATTATTGAAATAACCCTACCACTATCTAAAGTACTTATTGAAATTTGCGTTATGAATAATTCTACAAAAAAAATAAAACTGTCTCTCGGATGATGAGTTGTCCAAATTCTTGTCTCTGGTCGCCTACAATTTACTCTTAGCAGCCCCCTATGTAGTCAGCAATCTCGCAACAAATTATTGCAAGCCTATTGTCATTAATGACCCCCTACAGATGCACGTATCTTTCAAAAAACAATGCTAGCCTTTTCTCCTCTCGATAAACTGAATCTATTTCTCGTTCCGGCATGCAACGGTGACTCTTGGAATATAAGTAGAACAATATAACTTACAATGCTTTACGTGATGAGCTTCCGTCAGGACACTTATTTCAACAAACTCACAACTATTCACTTATCTGCCTTACTACTTCAGGAGACTCTTAGAGATCACCACTAGTCGACTTAACGATCATTTAACAACTGACTCTTCTTCCACCCTCTAACATTTCGCTAAACTCCCATTCTTCATACCTAGCCCCTCCTTTTTCCTTCTTCACCAATCCGAGTTCCTCAATTTTATCCCCATCTACCTTTCAGATAACAAACACCAATTTTCCCTACCATTAGAAATTTCCTAAAACTAATTACATGCCAATCGGTTTTTTTTTCCTTTCTTAATATCTAAACAAAGATTACATTCATTTAAATTTCTAAATACAATTATTCCCTCGCCGCAAAAGTCCATTTGGGAAACCCGGTCTCATTGTCCAAACACATAACCACTTTCTTATCATACTAACTGTACAAAGAAAATACTTAATCCCTATTTAAATTTTGTTTACCTACGGCCATCCAAAGATAATTGACTTTCATTTCTTCGAAATGAATTTTGGTATATTTTTATTATATGTTTTAACTTTTCTAAAATATTAAGATCGAAACCATATTAATTCAAATTTTACATATCTTAACAACTCCCCGCCATTTGATTTGCCGAAAAAATTCTGTTATTTATTTAAATGACACAAGTTTTTTTTTAGGATCAAATTATTCCATTATGTTACCAAACTCTACTCATGATACTTATAAATGTCGTGAATGTTAAAAATACCCCGTATCTTGCCTGTCTCTATATGCGCTAATTCATAACTATTTACCCCATTTTCCGTATTGACCCTATATGGACCTTCAAATACCGGCATCAATTTAGCACAAATACCATTTTGTAAATTGGACACCCTCAGTGCCCTCACTAAAACTTTATCCCCTTTCTGGAATGTAACCGGCCTTCTTCTTCGGGTCCTCTCTTGCCTTTGGAGATATTTCTCTCCACTTCGTCTCAATCTTCGTTGAACCACCTCGATCACTTCTTCGTATTGTCTGGGGGCGGTGTCTTCCCACGGTCTCGTAGGCATTGTTCCTTTCATTACATATAAAGGCGTCTCCTTGGTAACCGTATTTGGTGCACAGTTCAAGTACGTCTCTATTTCAAACACTTTTCTGTCCCAATGTCGATGATGTTCTTCCGCAGCAATTCTTAGAAATTTTGTGACTTCTTGTATAAAACGCTCTGATGGGTTGCTCTATGGATGTCGGATGCTTACAAATTTTGTATTTATGCCTCTCTCTCTTAATTCCCCTTTAAAACGGTCATTCCTAAAGTATGTCGCATTGTCCAACAAAATATTGTCTGGTCTTCCCACTGTTTCGATAAAATCGTCTATCTTCCGAAGTATTTCAGCTCCTTTCGTGGTTCTACATGGGTACAGTTTTAAATACTTTGAGAAAACATCCACCATAACTAATATGTGTTTATTCCTCTGTGTTGTTGTTATTAAATCGCTCAACATATCAATGGCGACAATATCCAGTTTCTTCCGAGCTATGACGTTTTTTGTGATGTTTTCGTTTTTGAAATTTTTACTTTTACACTTTTGGCATGTCTCGCAATTTCGAGTCATCTCTTTGGCTATTGTATAGTCCTGTCGACAAATGTAGTTCTCCCTGAACATAAGCCACACCTTCCTGCTTCCAATGTGTCCGTTGTCACAGTGTAATTTTGCTAAAACTTCTTTTGCCATCTGTTCCGTGATTACATATAGTTCTTTACCATCGACCCTCTTAAAATATAAGTTATCTTCTTGTTCGGCCCTTTGCTTTTCTCTTTCATCCAGTTGTTCCTGATTTTCCCTGATCTGAGCCAAAGAAAATAAGCCTGCTTCTTCTCTCATTATGTTCATGCCAACGTGGAGAGTTTTGTGGTCCTCTTTGCGGAATTGTTCATCTCTCGTCAACGCATCAGCCAAGATATTGTCAGTTCCTTTGATATATTTAAATTCAAAATCATACTCTTGAAGTAAAAGAATGCCCCTATGAATTCTATTATTTACCAGCCTATTTTTCATTATATGTACCAAAGCTGCATGGTCTGTTTCAACGGTGAATTTTGCCCCTAGTAGGTAAAACCGTAATTTATTTACACAAAATAACACACTGGCGAACTCTAATTCAGTAACGCTGTACTTTCTCTCATATGTTTTGGTTACACGGGAGACAAAACAGATTGGCACCTCTACATCGTCTTGGATCTGTGATAACACCCCTGCGAATTTTGTTATGGAAGCATCGGTCCGGAGAATGAAAGGTTGATCATATCTTGGGTGGTGTACTCTTACAGCTGTGGAGAAAGCTCCTTTTAAATTTTTGAAAGCCATTTCTTGTTCCGTTCCCCATTTCCACCTAACATTTTTCTTAAGTAATGCTATCAACGGTATTTCTTTTGTGCTGATGTCTGGTATTAGTTTTTTGAAATAGTTTACCATTCCCAAAAATCCCCGCAATGTTTTTAAATTGGTTGGCCTAGCGTAGTTATTTATAATTTCGATTCTATCTTCTGCAAGACTAATCCCTTTTGTGTCTAATTTGAATCCTAAATACAGTATTTCCTTTTGGAAAAACTGACACTTTTGAATATTTAATTTCAATCCCGCTTGATCCAGTTCTTCTAGCACAGTGTGAATATGTCGTAGATGGCTTGTTACATCCGGTGAGAAAATTAATAAATCATCTATGTAATGTACAACAAATTCTTCATGCCTATTTAAGATTGTGTTCAATGCGCGAACCAAAGCAGCGCATGCACTCTGTAGGCCAAATGGTACCACCCTAAATCGGTATACCACTCCGTCGATCGAAAAAGCGGTATAATTTCGACATTTCTCTGCCAAAGGTATTAACCAAAAACTATGTTTCAAATCGATTTTGGAAAAAATGTGTGACCCTGTGATTCGTCCAAATATGGCTTCGATGTTCAAAGGCGCTTCGTATTGCGCGATTGTGTGTGAATTAATGTTTCTTGCATCTAAACATAATCGCAAATCACCACTCGATTTTTTAACGCATACTATCGGGTTGATATATGGAGAGTCACATCTTTCTATCACCTTGTCTTCGATCATTTTTTCAATTTCCTGTCCGACGCTTTGCCTGTATTTATACGGGATTGGATATGTCTTGGATTTAAAATTTTCTAAGTTTTTAACTTTAAAAGAATGTTCATAATTTTTAGCCACTCGGCTTTCTTCATTAATCAAATCTCCATAATTTTCTAGAATCTTCTCTACTTCCTTTTCCATGTTTTCTCCACATTTTAATTTTCTTTCATCCTCATTTTGTTCGCATGTGTTCACTGTCCATAATATTTCTTCATAAAATTCTGGATTCTCGTCCATTATTGCCATTTCTTCTCTGTCCTCATCCTTTATTTCTTCTTCTGTTTTTTTTTATCTTCAATTTCCATTTGGTATCCCGAGCACCATGTTTCTACTGCTTTCATTTCTCTTATGAGAACTTCCTTTTCTTCCTGCTTCCTTTCTGTTTTATCGTCGATTGCTGACAATTCTTCCGTATCTTCGATTTCCTGTCTTTCTCTGGTATCCACCGTGTTTTCCTTCTTTCTTTTTGAACTCTTCTTCTTTTTCTTCCTTCTTTTTTTTTTCTGGTTGATTTTTTTCTTGTACTTTCGGTTTTTCCTCTACAGTCATATTGATTTCTTTATGTTTTTCCTGTTCATTTATCTTTTCAACAATTATTTTCCTCTCTATTTCCGTTTCTTCTTCTATGTTGTCTGGTTCTGCTCTGATTTCCAGTTTATTCTCCGAAAAATTTATGGTGATGTGTTTTTCACTCAATTCATCAATTCCCGCTATCATATCATGGTTTAAATCTTCGATCACCACACATTGCATAATATAGTATTTGTCTCCCACTCTGATCCGCACTCCCAAACCTTCATTTACTGTCGTCAATTTTTTGTTGTTTGCACCCACTAAAACAACCCTAGGAATTTTGTACACAAATCTGTCCAAATTTAATTCTTTTACTAGTTTCTTATTGATTAACGATATCTCCGATCCAGAATCAATCAAAATTTTAATCGCTTTATGTTTTATAAATGCATCTAAGAATATTAAATTGGAATTAGAACTTTGTCTTTCATTTCCCGCCAACTGTATAAACTCTCTCGGATGACAAAATATACCGGAGAGTTTATGTTTGTTCAGTGGATGCTTTATTGAAAATCCTGTCTGGATTCATTGCATATATCTTCTTCCTCGTTTTCTATTGTTACATGATTCATCTCCCTTCTATTTTGTCGTTGGAAATTCTGATTGTTTCTACCGTCCCTTTGTTCGTTCGTATTCCTAGTCGGAGGATTTTGTGCATCTCTGTTTCTGTTGTGATTTTCATATGTTCTATTTTTTTCGTGATTCCTGTTATCATAATTTTGTTGTCTATTGTAATTTTGGTATTCTCTCGGCCTATCTTCGTTTGTTGATTGGGCATGTCGGTTTCTCTGGTCATAATTTGATTGATACCTTCTTGCCGGTCCATTATATTGTTCATGTTGTCTTCTGTTTCGCATTTCTCTTCGTTTTGCTTCCCTTACTTGAAGGAATTGGCACAAACTATCAATATCTTGATAGTTTCTCAAAATCACGTGGTCCTCCAGCGTTTCTTCGAAATGTCTGCTTATCATTTCTACCAGTTGTTCGGTAGAGTATTTGTAGTCTAGATATTTGGAATTGTTATATATCTGCAAAGCATATCTTTCCTCCGATATTCCCATTTTCTCGTGATATCTTCCATTCTGTAGCTCTTGGTTGATTTCCCTCTGTTTAACTTTCCCCCAGAAATAGTTGAGAAATTTATTTTCGAAATCTGTCCAATTTTCAAACTCATCTTCTTTACTTTCATACCATAACGCTGCTCCTTCTTTCAGATGGTTTCTAATTGTTTCTTTGCAGTCGTCAAAATATCTAATATGTTGCAATTTGGTTCTCAAATTTTTAACAAATGGTACTGGGTGTGTTTTTCTAATATCCCCGCCAAATTGTATTTTCGCGTCGCTTGTACCATGGATAATCATTTCCCTTCTTTCTCCACAATTCTGTTGATTCTTGAGTTCCGCAATTTGTTTTTCGTTTTGCTTAAATTTTTCTTCTATTTCTCGCCTGTCTTCTTGTATTGCATTTTCAAATTTGCTTTCTAACTGTTCTAATTCCATCTTCTGCACATTCTTAATATCCTTCATTTTAGTTTCTATTTCTTCTCGTTGCATCTCCAGTTTCCTTTCTGTTTCTTCTCTAACTTTTTCTAAACAGGCTTTCATTTCATTTTCATATTTTTCCAAACGCTTTTTCAATTTGCCATCATTCTCTTCCAATTTCTGTTCTATTCTCTGTGATATTTCTCTTTGTGTTTCTTCCATGGCTCGTTTTGATTCCTGTTGATTTTCTTGCATTGTCCTTTTTGTTTCCTGTTGATTTCTATCCATTTGTTGTGACTGGAGTTGCATCAGTTGCAATAGTTTCTCTATTCCTGTTAATTCCTGTTCTTTTCTCTCCATAATCGTTGTATCTCCTTCATTATCCAATCCTTCTTCAACAATTTTTTCCTCTTCTCTGTTTTCTTGCATTTTGCTTTGCCTCCTTGTGGTCGACATGTTGTTTCTTTTCGTTACTGTTTTCTTTGTCCCCGCCAAATGTGAAATTTTACAACACTCTATAAGTTGCAGAACACGACAAATATTTCTCCCCAAATTTAATAAATTCAAATATCAAATATGCAATCAGTAAATTTCAAAATAAATATCAAATGTACGATTGGTAAAAAAAAATCAAATAATTCAATGGCAGTAAATATCCAATACCTACGATCAATCCATAAATCAAAATTATTTTTACACCTGGAAAAATTGTCAAATTATCTCTGGATCACCTGTAGTTATTCCTTATCTCTTTCCCTACCATCAAATGCAAAGCTGCGATATTTTTAAGCCACCACGTTCTGGGCTCCAGTTACTGTGATATTCAAAGATCGGTGTGCTCAAAGCACTTGATTAGATAATTAACTAATTAATTAAATTTAATTTTAATGATGCACTTATGATTTAATCACACTATTTAATGCTCTAATCTCAGGGTTTTATATTCTCGTGCTTCAATATCTCCTTTGCTTTACATATGATAAATAAGGTCAAAGATTAACGGAATAAAACACATATATGGTACAAAAGCATCTATTGAAATAAATTCACCCTCAAAATATCCTCTAAAAATAATATCTCCTATTCTGATTATTGAAATAACCCTACCACTATCTAAAGTACTTATTGAAATTTGCGTTATGAATAATTCTACAAAAAAAATAAAACTGTCTCTCGGATGATGAGTTGTCCAAATTCTTGTCTCTGGTCGCCTACAATTTACTCTTAGCAGCCCCCTATGTAGTCAGCAATCTCGCAACAAATTATTGCAAGCCTATTGTCATTAATGACCCCCTACAGATGCACGTATCTTTCAAAAAACAATGCTAGCCTTTTCTCCTCTCGATAAACTGAATCTATTTCTCGTTCCGGCATGCAACGGTGACTCTTGGAATATAAGTAGAACAATATAACTTACAATGCTTTACGTGATGAGCTTCCGTCAGGACACTTATTTCAACAAACTCACAACTATTCACTTATCTGCCTTACTACTTCAGGAGACTCTTAGAGATCACCACTAGTCGACTTAACGATCATTTAACAACTGACTCTTCTTCCACCCTCTAACATTTCGCTAAACTCCCATTCTTCATACCTAGCCCCTCCTTTTTCCTTCTTCACCAATCCGAGTTCCTCAATTTTATCCCCATCTACCTTTCAGATAACAAACACCAATTTTCCCTACCATTAGAAATTTCCTAAAACTAATTACATGCCAATCGGTTTTTTTTTTCCTTTCTTAATATCTAAACAAAGATTACATTCATTTAAATTTCTAAATACAATTATTCCCTCGCCGCAAAAGTCCATTTGGGAAACCCGGTCTCATTGTCCAAACACATAACCACTTTCTTATCATACTAACTGTACAAAGAAAATACTTAATCCCTATTTAAATTTTGTTTACCTACGGCCATCCAAAGATAATTGACTTTCATTTCTTCGAAATGAATTTTGGTATATTTTTATTATATGTTTTAACTTTTCTAAAATATTAAGATCGAAACCATATTAATTCAAATTTTACATATCTTAACAATATATATAAATATATTATTGTGTTTTCAATTTATCAATCAAAAGCAAAATGAAAATTAAATTAAATTTTTTTTTAAATAACGCGGGCACATAAATCTGATACACCCTGTATATTGAGCTGTAGATATTTCTTAGAATGTAGTTTGGATGTAAGTAGATTTCTCTTTTAATGAGCTTTCCGATGAACCATTAATGACTTTTGTGAATAATTAAAGTGAAAATAACGATGTATTTAGATTTAAAATGGAAAAAGATTGTTTAGGGTATAGGTAATTATAAATTTCTCGAAACTGATAATTGAAAAGAAAGTTGGAATTTTAATATCTTTATTTCAACACGAGTATATGTTGGAGAGTTTCTCCGAAAGTAATTAGGATTGTCGGAATAATTTTGAAAATGACTGTTTTGTTTGTCGAATGGAAAAGTAGTTAGAATGATTGAGGAGTTTGAAAAAGAAGTCATTATGTTTTTGGCATCGCTAAGGAGCGGTTCGACGTGTTAAGTGGATAGATAGTTAGCAGATACCAGTGGCTGTTTGATAGTGGAGAATAGTGTTGAAAAGTGGAATGAGAGACAGATCAAACTAAGACGAAATACCTCTTTGATTCTGTATTATTGTGAGAAGGAGAGCAGAGAATTTTTGGAGTTTTGTTTGAATCGAGTACGTGTCAAAAGAGACCCGGCTTGTTGGAGAATTGGTGCTGGTATGCTGATAGTTTTGAAGCTGGACAACGGAGAGAGGCTTTGATGAGTAGCCTTTAACATAGTCAACAAGGGAGAGCTGTTTTGGGTCACGAGAAGACATCAGAGTGAGTGAAGCAAAAGGTCAGTCAATTTATGTGAAAGAGATTTTTATGTTCGGAAACTAAGTTTTTTTGAGTCAAAATCATATGAATTAAAATTCCAATATTTCAAAAAGTTAATAGTTAATATAGGTAATCTTGCGAATACATAAATTTGTTTTTGTTTAGTTTGTTTTACCACAGTTATCGGGAACAAACCGATAAATTGTTTTTTTTTAACTATAATAAATTTAAGTGGTAAAAATTTCATTTGGACATCTGTGTCCACAGGTTTTTTAGATTCGATAGATTTCAGAGTATTGATTTTGATAAATAAAAGACAATTGTGTATTTGTATTTTAATATTTTGCTTTATTTCTTTTCCTTATTTTATCCCGATTAGGATCAACTCAGAGATACTGAACCCACGAGAGAAGATAAATACAACGTAAGATAATTTGGATTTTTTTTATAGTATAAAAAGGCACCCTGAGATTTTTTATTCAATTTTTATGTATGATTTGCGACAATTAAATAATTAATCAAATAAATAATAATTAATATAAAATTAATAAGAAGCAGATCATAACAACATGGCGAGCCAACGTTAGGGCATTAAAGTATCTCTGGTTGTGAATTTGAAGGGAATAGGAAACGGAAAAACAGGTGAAGGAAAATTTATTTGCCCGTCGGAAAAAGTTGATATATTTAAAATTTTTGAAATATTTGTTTGACGTAATTTTTTATCTAGGTACAGTTTTTACATATTTATTTTATTTTTGATTGATTTGAGATTTGAAATATTTAAAAATTTGTGGGATAAATTGATTATATTTGGGGAGAGAAAAATTTTCGTCTCGACAGCATACAAGGTATTTTCGAATTTCATATTAGGCGGGGATAAATTTTAACTACATGTCGATAACAACCAGAAGCAAAAGCAAAGAAAACAAAAAACAAGAAGAACATTTGGAACAAGAAGAACTTATAGAACAAGAAGACATTTTCGAAACAACAATCATGGCATCAGAAAATCAGGAATTATCAGGAATAGATAAACTATTACAACTGATGCAACTCCAGTCACAAAAACTGGATGACAATCAAAGAGAAACAAAACAAGCAATGGATGAAGCAAAAAGGACAATGGATAAAAATCAGGAGGAAACAAAACAAGCAATGGATAAAAATCAGGAAGAAACATCAAAGAAAATGGATGAAACACAACAAAAAATGGATGAAACACAACAAAAATTGAATCAAAAAATGGATGAAACACAACAAAAAATGGATGACAATCAACAGGAAACAAAACAAGCAATAGAAGAGAACAATAAGAAAATAGAGGAACGCATAGAAAAGTATGAAAAGGAAATAAAAGGATGTTTGACAACAATGAAAAACGAGATAGAACAGCAAGAAATGAAAATTAAAGATCACATGCAAGAACAAGAAATTAGAATGAAGGACCACATGAAAGAACAAGAAATGAAAATTCAAAACAAAATGGAGGAGTTAACAAATTGCCAGAAAAAGGAACTAGAAAATTTGGAAAATAAGTTGGAAAACGCATTACAAGAGGACAGACGAGAAATAGAAAGACAAATGGAGGAAATCAAGAATCAACAAAATTCCGGAGAAAGAAGGGAAACGATTATCCATAGTACAGAGGATGTGAAAATAAGATTTGGCGGGGATGTAAAAAAATTACACCCAGTAATTTTCATAAACAATTTGAAAAAGAAAATACGACACATCGGTAATTTCGAGACAGCCAAAGAAACGATAAGGAACCATCTTAAAGATGAGGCAAGTTTATGGTTCGATAGCAAAGAAGAAGAATTGGACAATTGGCATAAATTCGAACAAAAGTTCCTGAGTTTTTTCTGGGGAAAAATACAACAGCTAGAAATAAACAAGGAATTGCAAAATGGGAGGTATCATGATAGAATGGGTATTTCAGAGATAACATATGCACTACAATTATATAATAATGCAAAACATCTACAGTACAATTATTCATCCGAACAGCTAGTAGAACTGAGAGCCAGACATTTTGAAGATACCTTAGAAGATCACATAACTCTACAAAACTACAAAGATATCGACAGTTTGTGCCAATTTTTGCAAATACGAGAAGCAAAAATGAGAGAAAGAGAAATAAGAAGATTGCAAGATAATTATAGACAACGCGAAAATCGAGACTATAGAGATAGAAGACAGAACTTTAGGAGAGATTATACAAGAAGAGAAAACGAAAATAGAGACAACGGAAGAGGAAACTATGAACAAAGAAATCGGCAATGGAACGAAGACAGATATCGAGAAAACCAGAATAGAAATAACAACCGCACAAATCAAGAAGACAGAAATGATAATACAAGGAATGAACAGGAAAATCGTGGAAACCGATACGGGTCCGACAGACAAAGAGAAAACAGAAGAGCGGTAAACAACACGCAAATATATGAATATGAGGATGAGAGACAAAGCGACGGAAGAAGAAGCGAAGAACAACAGCAAGCGTTTTTTCACGAAAGCGCTCACTAAAAACAAAAGAACAAACAGGAATTTTTTGTCAACCGAAGGAATTTATTAAATTAGCAGGAAATAATGATAAAGGAAGTGGATATAATTTAAAATGTGTAGATGGTTTTATAAATGAGAAACCGATTAAAATTATGATTGATACTGGTTCAGAAATTACTTTGATTAACAGGAAATTAATAGAAGAGGTTGATTTGACGAATTTAATTTACAAAATTCCTAGGGTAACTTTAGTGGGCGCAAATAAACGGACTTTGGCAACAATAAATGAAGGAATACGAATAAAGGTTCGATTGGGGAAGAAATTTTATGCACTACAATGTGTTATAATGCCAAACATGATGCATGATATGATCGTAGGAGTGGATGAATTGTCAGAAAAGCATGTGGTGATAGATTTCAAAAATAACACGATGAAAATCACAGATGGAAAAGAAGAAGAACCTAACATTCTGGAAATGGACAAGGAACATGAGAAACGGAAAAAGGATAATGCAGACAAAAAACAAACGGTGGAAATGAATTTGGCAATGAAGCAGGGACAGAGAAGAAAGAGGAGAAAGCAACAGAAGATAAATAAAAACAATGAAGCCTGGGATTCCTCGAAAAAGGAGATGAGCCCAGAAGAAGAAAAAGAAGAAAGAAAATTGATAAAAGAAAATGAAGATTGGGATTCCTCGAAAAAAGAGATGAGCCCAGAAGAAGAAAAAGAAGAAAGAAGATGGATAAAAGAAAATGAAGATTGGGATTCCTCGAAAAAAGAGATGAGCCCAGAAGAAGAAAAAGAAGAAAAAAGATTGACACAGGAAAATGAAGCTTGGGATTCCTCAAAAGATGAGATGAGCCCAGAAGAAGAAGAGATCAGAATAGAAAAAGAAGGCGGAAAAGATACAATTGAGACTGCGGTATTTAAAGAGGAAGTATGCAAAATGGAGAAGACAGAATACACAATAAACATGTGTAGAGAATTGAGGGAATGTGAAAATTTAATAAATGAAGAAAACAGAGTAGCCAAAAAGTATGAAAATTCATTTGAGACTAAAGACTTAGGAAATTTTCGATCGAAAACTTACCCTATCCCATCTAAGTACAGACACTGGGAAAAAGAAAGCAATTGTTTTTCAGGTGGGACTCAATATTTTGACACAATAGAAAAGTGTTGTTGTCGAGAGAAAATCATATTTTTGTTGCACTTATTAATACTGATTTTATCTCAAAACAAGGCGGGGATGTTATTCTTCTTCTTCTTCTTCTTCTTCTTGTAATAGGACTATGTCCTGTTTCTTCTGTTACAGTCTTTGCTGCGATCCGGAGCTCTAACTCTCGTACCATCGTTTTTTGGGTCTTCCTATGGGTCGCTTGGTGTTGGGCTTCTGTGTTTTCGCCCAATGCGCCATACGTTCAGGGTCCATCCGATCTACGTGGTCCCTCCACATGCGTCGTCGCGCTCTTGTCCATCTCACTACGTCCTGAACGCCTAGCTCTCTCAATGTGTCTTCGTTTCGTACTCTATCTCTGAGTGTGATACCTCTTATGGATCTTAGGGTTTTCATCTCTGTTGTTCTCATTATCTGTTTGGTCTTTGTTGTCTCGGCCCTTGTCTCAGCTGCGTATGTCAGTACGGGTCTAACACATGTCTTATAAATGCGGACTTTGCTTTCGGTGCTCATATATTTATTCCGCCAGATTATATCCCTCAGGAAACCAGATATTCTCGCTGCTTTCATTGCCTGCTGTTTTGATTCTTGCCACAGATGCCTGTCGCTAGATATTTCCACACCTAAGTATCTGCAATCCATTACCTGTTCGATTATATGGTCGTCCACTACTAACTTACATCTAATTGGGTTCCTGGATATTACCATCGATTGGGTTTTCTCTTTGGACAGTGTCAGGTTATACTTTTCGGCGGTTATTTTGAATTTTTGTAGTAGGCGTTGTAAGTCATCTTCGTTTTCGGCTATTAAGATTGCATCATCTGCGTAGCAAAGTATTCTCATGGTTCGGTTACCCATTTTGTATCCCTGATTCATTATGTTAACACTACCTATAACTTCATCCATTATTAAATTAAATAGGCATGGACTGAGGCTGTCCCCTTGTCTAATGCCTGCATTGATTTTGATTTCTTCCGTGAGCCCGTGTTATTGTGTTATTGTGTTGGGGATGTTATTGTGTTTTCAATTTATCAATCAAAAGCAAAATGAAAATTAAATTAAATTTTTTTTTTAAATAACGCGGGCACATAAATTTGATACACCCTGTATATTGAGCTGTAGATATTTCTTAGAATGTAGTTTGGATGTAAGTAGATTTCTCTTTTAATGAGCTTTCCGATGAACCATTAATGACTTTTGTGAATAATTAAAGTGAAAATAACGATGTATTTAGATTTAAAATGGAAAAAGATTGTTTAGGGTATAGGTAATTATAAATTTCTCGAAATTGATAATTGAAAAGAAAGTTGGAATTTTAATATCTTTATTTCAACACGAGTATATGTTGGAGAGTTTCTCCGAAAGTAATTAGGATTGTCGGAATAATTTTGAAAATGACTGTTTTGTTTGTCGAATGGAAAAGTAGTTAGAATGATTGAGGAGTTTGAAAAAGAAGTCATTATGTTTTTGGCATCGCTAAGGAGCGGTTCGACGTGTTAAGTGGATAGATAATTAGCAGATACCAGTGGCTGTTTGATAGTGGAGAATAGTGTTGAAAAGTGGAATGAGAGACAGATCAAATTGAGACGAAATACCTCTTTGATTCTGTATTATTGTGAGAAGGAGAGCAGAGAATTTTTGGAGTTTTGTTTGAATCGAGTACGTGTCAAAAGAGACCCGGCTTGTTGGAGAATTGGTGCTGGTATGCTGATAGTTTTGAAGCTGGACAACGGAGAGAGGCTTTGATGAGTAGCCTTTAACATAGTCAACAAGGGAGAGCTGTTTTGGGTCACGAGAAGACATCAGAGTGAGTGAAGCAAAAGGTCAGTCAATTTATGTGAAAGAGATTTTTATGTTCGGAAACTAAGTTTTTTTGAGTAAAAAGCATATGAATTAAAATTCCAATATTTCAAAAAGTAAATAGTAAATATAGGTAATCTTGCGAATACATAAATTTGTTTTTGTTTAGTTTGTTTTACCACAGTCATCGGGAACAAACCGATAAATTGTTTTTTTTTTAACTATAATAAATTTAAGTGGTAACAATTTCATTTGGACATCTGTGTCCACAGGTTTTTTAGATTCGATAGATTTCAGAGTATTGATTTTGATAAATAAAAGACAATTCTGTATTTGTATTTTAATATTTTGCTTTATTTCTTTTCCTTATTTTATCCCGATTAGGATCAACTCAGAGATACTGAACCCACGAGAGAAGATAAATATAACGTAAGATAATTTGGATTTTTTTTATAGTATAAAAAGGAACCCTGAGATTTTTTATTCAATTTTTATGTATGATTTGCGACAATTAAATAATTAATCAAATAAATAATAATTAATATTAAATTAATAAGAAGTAGATCATAACAATATATATCCATGTGACTTCCAAAGTAGATACTCGTAATACGTTGTCACTTCATATATACCGTTATGACTTCCGATTTCGGAAGTCACAACGTTTTGCCTATATTTTTACGAATTTGGCTACTAAATGGTATCAGAACGCTTATATTAAAAATTTCGCCGGAAGTCATATCGTATCTCACATACTCATAAGATCAGATTTTAGTTCGACGGTATATCTCCAGCGCTAGTGTCGCTTCCGTACTACTATACAAGTTATGTACACAACGCGTAGCGTCTTCCGTATACCACACCGCTCGATGTGACTTCCGTTTTTTGGCAACCCTGTGTAACGGTTTCCAGACATTCATTTGTTCTAGATTCGCGGTCCTAATCGTACTTAGTATTTTGTGTGCCTTTTGTTTTTTAAACATGAATAATAGCAGATCTGCTTTACTTTTAAAGTTAGCCTTAAACGAAGGTACAATAAGTGATTATAATATATCTCTATAATTATATATTATCTGTACTTATTTTAATCTATAATATTTTACCTATACATTTTTTTTACTTCGTTTTTTACAATGAACTTCTAATTCAATCTACACTCACCGGCACGAAAAACGGGCACCTCAAAAAATGGGTAATTTTTGATGTCTCGTATCTCCCAAACCTGTTGGCCGATTTAAGTAATTTTTAATATGTTATAGCCTTATTCTTTAAGAATATCGCTATAATAATATTGTTGATAGACAGGTAAATTTTCATTGTATACCGGGTGTACCAATCAAACTGGGTTTTTTTTCTCAATTTTCACAACACCCTGTGGAATATTCTAGCCTTAATAAAATATTGAAATTAAAACCCGACTATAGCTCCAGGTTTTCTTAACATTCTGTTTTTTATTCATTCGCTTACGTTGGATAATGAAAAAGTTAGGGACTCTAACAACTAGCCATGTTCTTTATCGATACAGGGTGTTTCTAAATAAGTGCGACAAACTTTAAGGAGTAATTCTGCATAAAAAAATAATGATCGTTTGGCAAAAGAATTTTATATTTGCAAGCATTTGCGGACATAGCTTTATCAAGTAAACGATCATTATACCCCTTAAAGTTTGTCGCACTTATCTAGAAACACCATGTATTGATAAAGAACATGGCTACTTGTTAAGTCGCTAACTGTTTTATTATCCAACATAAGCGAATGAATAAAAAAAAACAGAATGTTAAGAAAACCTGGGGCTATAGTTAGGTTTTAATTTCAATATTGTATAAAGGCTAGAATATTCCACAGGGTGTTGTGAAAATTGAGAAAAAAACCCAGTTTGATTGGTACGCCCGGTATACAATGATACTTTACCTATCTAGAAGCAATATTATTACAGCGATATTGTTAAAGAATAAGGCATATTAAAAAAATACTTAAATCGGACAATAGGTTTAGGAGATACGAGCCATCAAATATGACCCATTTTTTGGGATGCCCGTTTTCGTGCCGGTGAATGTATCTATTAAATAATCTAAATTATTTTAAAAAATCTTATTAAAAGCTTAAATACAATAAATGTAGGTAAATGTTCTCATTTAACGAAATTTCCGAAAATTGCGTATTTTTTTGACCCAAGTAGGCTGAAAAATCGATTTTATAATTATTGTTATTTCGAAAGTAATAAAACGTGTAAAAAATTGAATGTACAATTACAATTGAATGGAATTAAATACACGAAAAAATGAATCAAGAGCGATAAAAAGTTTAAAGTAATAAAATATAGTATTAATATGAAATACAGTAAACTCTCTCTTAATGGGGTAGGCGCAGTCTCGGTCCAATGCTATGTAAATGCATTCATTTTTTTCGAATCCTGAGAAAACTAAGAAATACTTTTTAAAACTTACACCCACAATGAAAGATTACATTATTACGGAGGACCGAAAGTCCCTTAGAATAAACAAAAAGTTTCTTTTGAATGAAATATTCGAAATTAAAAATTACACTAACTTTTCTCTTGTTTTTTCATCCCGTTATCTTATTAAAATAAACATTATATAAGTTTTCAGGGAACTTCGGCCCTCGGTAATAATGTATTCTTCCATTCTGCGTTTAAATTTTTCAAAAATATTTATTAGTTTTCTAAGAATTCGAAAAAAATTAGTGCATTTTAGTGATGTAACGAATGTCATTTTTTGAACATTCGCGAATACGAATGCGAATGCGAATATCTGCTACCGACATTCGCGAATGCGGATGCGAATGCGAATATTCTGTTTTTTTAATTTGTGTCTATTTTTGACATGTTTTCTAAATTTATAATGAAAAGTTAATTGATATTTAGTGTAAATCAATCTGAATCTTAAGCTTTACTACATAATACCAAATAATAAAATAAAGTGAAGGCTGGTAATGTGATTATACAAGGTAAATTTACCATTTATTAATATAAAGAAAATAAGAAATTAAAAGATTTTGATTTTGTCAACCTAATATTATCTTCAAATTATTTTTTTTTCTGATATTTATATTCGCAAAACATTCGTACACATTTCTCGAATGCGAATACGAATGCGAATATGCAAAAATATGCGAATATTCGCGAATGCGAATACGAATATTCGTTACATCACTAGTGCATTTAATTAGCATTGGACCAAGATTTTGCGCTTATCTCTTAACGAACACCTCTATACGAACGGTATTTAAAACAAAACTCATTTGCCGATATTGAACCTGTACTCTTCATAGGTAAAAATACATAGGTAGGTATTTTTTCCAAATATTTTAGAATACAAAACTACATATTATTATATTTTATTATTTCAAATTAATACAGAGATGTCGACGAGTGATATTTGATATCACTTTATCAGCAGTAGGTAATAAAAATCTGTGTAGGTCATTAAAAGAAATGTGACACCCTAAGGTTGCTCTAATAATATTTAACATTGATATGTTGTATGTTGTGACTAAAAATTTGAACGGAAATGTCTGCTTGAACATATTCCAATACCCAATAAAAATTTTATTTTCTTTTAAAAAAAATGTTTTGGATTCAAGGGCGACTTGACTGTATGCTAAAACAATAATTATTATACAAACAAAACAAATATTCTGATTCGTTTTTTACGATCTTATCGAAATAGTATTATAGTTCATTAACGGATTTGCTTTAAATTTTAAACAACGGATTGACGTGAAATTTAGAATACACATAGGTAACATGTCAAAGAAAAAAAGTGAAAAGAAAACTTTGTCCTGGGGGTGAGTTTCTCCTCTTCTCGGAGGTGAAAAATATACGTTCAAAATAAGTTCGGAAAAAGATAAACTGACTAATTCTAAGCAACTTTTGTTATATAGAATTTTTTCACTAAGTTAATACTTTTTGAGTTATTTGCGCGAAAATATGTCAATTTTTCAAGAAAAAACACTTTTATACGGTTTTTTGCCAATAACTCAAAAAGTAAGTATGTTATCGGGAAAACCATTAAAAATATAGCTTATAAAGTAACAAAATTGATGTACGTATGAACTTTTAGAATCAGTAGAAGCAAAGTTGTAGCTAATGTAAAACAGGAAACAGGTTCATATTCGTCAAATTTAAAAACGAATGATTTCACGTGGAATAACCGAAAAATGATAGCAACCAAAAAATGATGCACTGTTCTGAGAAAACTTATTACAACTTTTTTAAAGTTTTAAAAAAATCTTTTTTATGTTTTCTAAAAAAGTTCTAAACATACGCTCAAAATAAAGTAGGTCCTATTTTTGTTAAAAAAATCCGAAAAATCACCACCTAATTGGAATCTCAAATGAAATTAATACTTACCGCTTCACAAGTTATATACTTAACTTATGTAATATTTATATGATCTGTAATTTCATCGGCTTAAAGGGCTTATTTTTGAAAAAAATTGGTTTTAAAGTAAATTTTTTTTTATTTTGAAAAAAATGTTTTTTTTAATGACATAAAATTTAGTAGTGATACCAAAAATTACGAATACATAGTAAGAAATGTAGGTTTTGCCTTTCTGAATATTTAGGATTTTGTGTTTTTCTTTGAGACAAATATTGGTTAAGATATGGCTGTTCAAAATTGGCATACACAGTTGGTTAGTGACTAGTTTAATCCCTTTCAATTACATCCCCTTCAAAAATAAGAACTTTGAACTGATGAAGCTTACAGATCATATTTATAAACAATACATACACAGTAAATCAACTTGTGAAGTGGTGACAATTAATTTCATTTAGGATGCTAATTAGGGGGTGAATTTTATGATTTTTTACAAAAAAAAGGATCTTCATTTTGAGCGTAACTTCCTTCCTTAATTTAATGCTAAAAACTTTCTTAACCTTTTTTTTTAAACACTAGAAAAAAGTTCCCCAAAAAGTGCTTTAGTTTTTGACAGTTCACGTTGAAATATTCAATTTGGAATTTGGCGTGTATGACCCTATTTTTTATTAGTTACAACTCTTATTTTACTGGGTCTAGGGATCTTATACATAAGTACACCATTTTTTTCACTTTTTTATGGGCTATATTTTTCCTAAGAATGGTTTTTTTGTTAAAATACTTACTTTTTGAGTTAATTGCAAAAAAACGTTAAAATGAGTTTTTTTTGTTGAAAAATGAACATGATTAGTCGCAAATAACTCGAAAAAAGTGAAAACATGCTATAGAACAAAAGTTGCGTAGAATTAGTTAGATAATCAATTTCCGGACTTATTTTGAACGTATATTTTTTCATCCCGAGACGAGGTGTAAGTCACCTCCATGGCAAAAGCACACATCGGCACAATATCAATTTTCTTCCTTGACATGTTACCTATGTGTATGCCAAATTTCATGCCAGCGGTTTCACAAATTTCAAAACCCACAAATTTCAAAATTTATGGGTTTTGCAATATTTTACCGTCAGCGAAGGGACTACTAGTAGAGGATCCGATATAAGGCTGATCTGCATCGATCTATTTAATGGATAACAATAATTATTGGATATGCAATTTAGTATGTTAACAATTATAAAAAACAAGGGGTGCATGATCTAATTTTCTTCTGACTATAATTAATTAATAATTAATAAATGACTTTTATCTACTCTATATCATACTATGTATAAGTTTTTAGTTTGTGAAAACTGTCATTATAGATAGCAGTGCGTGAAGGGTTTAGTTTAAAGTGTGCGTAAAGTAACAGTGTATTTTAAATGGGATTTACTTTTTCGCACTGTTTTTGACACACTTTTATATAATCAAATATCCTTAACTTTCGCGTTGTCATGGTGATGACATAGTGAGCATAAATTACAAAAAAAAATTTGACAGTTTTGTGGTTTGAAAGAAATAAGAATTTCTAAATGTCAAAGTTATAAAAATTGTAGAATAGAAATGAATTCCAGTGACGAAGAGTTACAGTTTTTTTATTTGTTTATCGTAGATAAAATATTGTATGAAACTGTGCGTGAAGTACTTTTTTCGAACTTACGCGATGTATATCACTCGCTCCGTTGTCGCTCATGCTCTAAACATCGCGTGCGTTCGCAAAAAGCATACTTCACGAACTGTTTCATAAATAACTATTTTCATAAATTAAAAAAAAATGTTTCGACCCGGGTAGATATTATTCCAGATTTTCAGATTTCAGCACAGTGTTAGATGGTTGGGGCATATATGGAGAGCAGGTAGAGCAACAACTATAAACTCAATTTTTACAATGGAAACCCGGAGCTAGAAGGAGGCGCGGAGGAACTAGAATAAATAGTTACACGAAGTAAAGGAAGATTTACATAGGGCAGGAATTAGAGACTAGCAGAAACAGACAGGATAGAAAGAAATGGAGAAACACAGTCAATAGTATCGAGTAGCAGACTGGGACTAATCTGCTTGAAAAAGATCTAGATAGCTTTTTAGCGGCTCATCCCCACCTGGGGTATTTAGCCATTTAATTTTCTTATTACATATTATTACTGGTACATCAAAAATTAAAAGGACGGTGTCTGTCATAAAATGTAAAATTCAAAATTTAATCAAGAAAAATAATAAATATTATAATTTTCTATAAGTTCAAATTTATTTAATAACATTTTTAATATAATTTTCATAAATAAATGACTTACTATTAACACTTTTTTAATTAATTTCAATAAATCCATTTTACAGCAATAATAAAATATTAGTATTTGTAAAATAAATATCAATCATATCATAAATAACACAGGTTTACAAAAAAAACTAAATTTCGGATTATTTGACGAAACCGTATGACAAGGGGGTTTTTGGGGTGGCTTATTACGAATCCGGGGTCCGCTCACCTCTATCACGTCCAGTAAAGGTCATTTCAAGGTAGAATCAAGATAAGACAGTCGCTCTGAAAATGTATATTAGGAGGTTTTTGGGTCGCTGAAGACGAATCCAGAGTCCGCTGACCTCTATCACGTCTAGTTCAAGGTCATTTTATGGTCAAATCAACATAAATCGACACAATCGCTCTGAAAATATATACTGGGGGCTTTTAGGGTCGCTGATCATAAAAACTGCGGTCCGTTGAGCTCTACCACGTCATGTAAAGGCCATTTCAAGGTCAAATCAGGACGTGTCCACAAAATTAATTTGACTTTGAAGTGACCTTTAGCTGACGTGGTTGTGCTCAAGGGACCCCAGTTTTGTGATCAGCGACCCCAAAACACCCTAATATGCTTTTTCAGAGCGATTCTGTCGATTTATCTTGATTTGACCTCGAAATGACCTTCAGCTAGACGTGATAGAGGTCAGCGGATCCCGGATTCGTCGTAAGAGACCCCAAAACCCCCTAATATACTTTTTCAGAGCGACTGTCGATTTATCTTGATTTGACCTTTAAATGACCTTTACCTGACGTGATAGAGTTGAGCGGACCCCGAATTCGTGACCAGCGACCCGAAAAACCCCCTAGTCACATGGGTTCGTCAAATAGTCCGAAATGTATTTTTTTGTAAACCTGTATAATCAAAGAGTATCAATCTTTTAATTTAAATAGACAACTGTAAAACACAGACAACTGTATTCACAGTAAAAGTTTCAAAAGATCACACATTACGCTCAAAGTAGGAGGTAAATCTAGCAGACAAGTCGTTGTGACTTCCAAAATATGACAACACCGCTGGAAGTGACAACGCGCCTTGAACTACCCTATATATGGAAGCCATAACGTATGCTGTACGCTTCAGTATATACGTATATATATACAAAATTTATTTTGGTAAATCCTTTCCCCTCAATAGGTAGTCCCATTTTATAAGCCCCCATTTTACCAAATACACAATTTTTAAAAAATAATTCCTAGTAGAAAAGGTGGAGGTCGGACAACCTCTTCTGTATACCGGAAGTCACAACTTAACGTGCATCTATATATATATATATATATATATATATATATATATATATATATATATATATATATATATATATATATATATATATATATATATATATATATATATATATATATATATATATATAAAACACTTTTCGAGTTTCGGTGGGTTGGAGTCAATAAAAAGGGGCTGTTAGAATACTATTTTTTATTACTCGAGCTTTCGAATGTGTTTACATTCATTTTCAAGAGCTAAAAAGTAACTGATAAAGTGGAAACAAAGATCATGTAAAAATATAACTCACCAGATAAATCTAGATTGGTTATTAAAACTTGCTAACATTAATACATATAAATAAGAGGAAAACTATTAATATCCATAAAATTAATTCTTCCCAGACTGCATAATATAAATTAATGGCCAAAAGATTTAAATTTTTGAAATGAATTTTGAATTTGAATGATCGGTAAATTGGAAAAAAATTTTTAATACAAAAAGTCAATGTCAGTGAAAAAATCAGCCTACATCGACAAGTAGCTAAAAGTAATTTATTTAAATATATTATAACGTGATGATTTGTTAAAAAAAGAAAGAAGAAATAAATAAGTAGAAAAAAAAATATTTTAGTAGTTTACAGAAGTACAAAAGAAATGTAATAAGGATGTGAAAAAAGTGAAATATTTATGGTGCTCTGAATATTATTTAAAATTATAAGGAAATGATGTAATTATAAATTTTGCTTAAATGTAGGCTGATTTTTTCACTGACATTGACTTTTTGTATTAAAAATTTTTTTCCAATTTACCGATCATTCAAATTCAAAATTCATTTCAAAAATTTAAATCTTTTGGCCATTAATTTATATTATGCAGTCTGGGAAGAATTCATTTTATGGATATTAATAGTTTTCCTCTTATTTATATGTATTAATGTTAGCAAGTTTTAATAACCAATCTAGATTTATCTGGTGAGTTATATTTTTACATGATCTTTATTTCCACTTTATCAGTTACTTTTTAGCTCTTGAAAATGAATGTAAACACATTCGAAAGCTCGAGTAATAAAAAATAGTATTCTAACAGCCCCTTTTTATTGACTCCAACCCACCGAAACTCGAAAAGTGTTTTTTATAAACAAGTCAACAAAGTACTTCTTTTTTCTATATATATATAGTGGTTTGAAGTTTCAGCAATTCGGCCATGTGAAATAAAAGTCTATTTGTTATTTCCCAATATTTCGTCACACTTTTGTGACTTCTTCAGGAGAAAACTGTAAATTTATTAAGATTAGAAATTAACAAAAGCTAAATATTTAATTACTTACAACTATAAGAGTATTAATTTAGATTTTTTGAACATATCGTAAGGGACATTGACTTAATTTTGATTTTGACATTTATTATTTCGGAGTTATGGTAACTGCAATAAATTTTATATTCATAGAATATTGTCTGATATTTAAAATTCTTTTTTTAATAATAAATAGGTCAAAGTAAACCAAAGTTTTCACTACCCTTTATTTATAAATTTGTTGATGATATAATATGCAGTGTACCTTTTAACCACATCCAGACAGTACAAGCAATATTTAATTCACTTAATCAAAATATTCAATTCACTGTCGAAAATGAAAATGAAAATAGTATACCTTTTTTAGATACCAAAGTTATAAGAACAAATGATAACAAAATTATATTAGATTGGTATCAAAAAGATACTGCATCAGGCAGATTTATAAATTATTATTCAAATCATCCTAGAAATCAAAAATTTAACACAATTATATCCATGAAAGATCGAGTGAAGACAATTTGTAATCGAAGATTCTTAGATGTCAATCTGAATAAACATTTTGAGATGTTTTTAAACAATGGCTACCCAAAACACATTTTAAAAAAACTCATTTACAACACTAACTCCTGTGATAGAGCTTTGATAAATAATCCTCACCCAGTTATTTACAAAAAAATACCTTACGTAAAAAATTTAACAGACCAAATTGTCCCACTTTTTAAACCATTTCCAAACATCAAATTAGTAAAGTACAATCCACTTCTAAATTCAAAGTTGTTCTCGAAAAGTAAAGCTAATGCTCCAAACGGATTAATGAGCAACATAATTTACAAAATAAATTGCATTGAATGTCAAGGTTGTTATATAGGTCAAAGTAAACAGTGGCTTAAGCAACGTGTCACTCAACATAAAAGTGACTGTAATATCAAAAAAAAACTGTTGTGCCTTGGTAGAACACCATTTAAAGACGGGACATAAATTTGACTTTAACAATGTAAAAATCTTGGAACAAGTTGACAATTATAAAAAAGGACTCTTCCTTGAGATGGTACATATTATCAAAACTCCAGAATCTATTAATTATAAGACTGATACTAACCATTTGAGTAATATCTACTGTAACATTCTAAATAATAAATAACCTTTAAAATATTTTCAAAAAGTGTAAAAATTCAAACAAATTACTCAATTATTCATCTAATAATTAATCCATCTTAATTTTTATTTAATTTCTAAAAATATCAGCCTTATACTAACTCACTATGTACCATCACTTACATTTTATAGATCAATTTAATATACTCTAGTCCCTTTCTAAAATTTTTCTACTATTAATCATACCTTTCCACCTTAAAATTCCGTTAATATTTTCTTTGGTTTACTTTGACCTATTTATTATTAAAAAAAGAATTTTAAATATCAGACAATATTCTATGAATATAAAATTTATTGCAGTTACCATAACTCCGAAATAATAAATGTCAAAATCAAAATTAAGTCAATGTCCCTTACGATATGTTCAAAAAATCTAAATTAATACTCTTATAGTTGTAAGTAATTAAATATTTAGCTTTTGTTAATTTCTAATCTTAATAAATTTACAGTTTTCTCCTGAAGAAGTCACAAAAGTGTGACGAAATATTGAGAAATAACAAATAGACTTTTATTTCACATGACCGAATTGCTGAAACTTCAAACCACTATAACACAGTACGGTCGAAAATATTTGTACAAATAATATATATATATATATATATATATATATATATATATATATATATATATATATATATATATAAGAAGACAATGAGTCTTTGCTGACAGTAATTATATAAATTTGGTTATTGGGTTATGCAGCAAATGAAAAAGTGTACTCTTTTAAATTTCTTTAATCCGAGCTTTCGGTTAAGATTTTAACCATCATCAGGGTGCTACAAAGATATTTTTGGTGTAAGATAATATGAAAACATGTATAAAATTTTGTACTTACAAACTTATTGAGGATATTTCAAATATGGTGTAACTAAAATGAGAATCAAACTTAACATGGTAATGTAAATGCTTCAATGGAAAAAACGTAAAATAAAGTAGTAATTTAGTAAAATAAAAGTTAATTAATTTAGCACAACTTCAAAATCAATAAAAGATAAAATGACATTTAGACATGACATGACATTATTTGAAATATCTTACAAAAATTTTTTTTAATATAGATGAACAATTTATTGAAGGACCAATAGGGTCAATGATAAGAATTGAATATTTTTAATTTTTATAAAATATTGTTAGCACTTAGAGGGATCGCAGTGATTGTGACTATAGGCCGACTATACTCAAAGGTAACACGAAACCTAATAGAAAATGATATTAAAGACAAAAAACCCGAAGAACAAGCGGGATATAGGGCAGGACGCTCCAATATGGATATTTTTTTTAAAGAGAAAAACTAGTGCAGAGAAATAGAGAAACCATATAGCTTCAATAGATTTGGAAAAAGCATATGACAGTGTACCGACCTCCTAACTATGGATAGAATGGGTAAATTGAAAATAAATCCAATTCTTATTAACGCCACTCAAAATTATTACGAACAAAAGTTTGCAAGAATTAAAATGGGACAAGAAATGACCTCTCCTTTTCAAACAACAAAGGGACTTGAAACAAGGCTGCTGTATGTCACCTACCTTTTTAAAAAATTTATTTGGACAGATTCTTAGTGAAATGGGTAAAAAAATTGTAGAAACATGGGAATAAAGATGGAAGAAAACACGTTATATACGACGATCTCAGTTATATGGTAAGAAAACTGCAAGAAGAATATGAGGTGGCAGGTCTAAACATGAATATGACAAAATATGAATATCTCTATATGTAACAGATGAAATATGTGACCTAGTCTTGGAAGACGACAAAATCAAAGGCGTGCATCCTGCAAATATTTGGGGGTCATTTTCAACAAGAAGGGAAATAGCGCAGATGAAATCAGGGAAAGAATTAACAGGGCAGAGCAGTAACTCGTGCCTTAAGCTATCTTCTCTGTGGCAAAAAATTTTTGACAAGAAACCAATACATTTACGGAAGTATAGTCCAAAGTATTACATTTTACTGTTCGGGAGTATGGGACGTCGTCAAAGGTAATAGAAACAAACTTATGACGACAGAAATGGATTATCTGATATGAAGCTGCGGTAGATCAAAACTGGAGTTAGTTAAAAACGAACAAATAAAAACGAAATGAAAGTGGAGCGAAATATCAATGATGACATAGAACGAAAACATTATCTGGTTCGGACATGTTATTATTTAAATAATAAATTAAAATTTAAAACATAAACAATTACAACAATTATTTATATACATATATAACGGATTGATTACAGCTATCGCCGCTTCTCCACCCTCAATTTCCATCTTCTTCTGTCATATGCAGTTGCCTCTTCTAAGTCTCTTGCCACCATTGCTCCATCAATTTCGTTTTGCCAACTTTTCCGTGGCCGTCCTCTCTTTCTTCTTTCAGAAGGTATCCATTCCAATACTCTTCTAGACCATCTGTACTCTGGCATTATTTTAACATGTCCGAACCAGATAATGTTTTCGTTCTATGTCATCATTGATATTTCGCTCCACTTTCATTTCGTTTTTATTTGTTCGTTTTTAACTAACTCCAGTTTTGATCTACCGCAGCTTCATATCAGATAATCCATTTCTGTCGTCATAAGTTTGTTTCTATTACCTTTGACGACGTCCCATACTCCCGAACAGTAAAATGTAATACTTTGGACTATACTTCCGTAAATGTATTGGTTTCTTGTCAAAAATTTTTTGCCACAGAGAAGATAGCTAAAGGCACGAGTTACTGCTCTGCCCTGTTAATTCTTTCCCTGATTTCATCTGCGCTATTTCCCTTCTTGTTGAAAATGACCCCCAAATATTTGCATGATGCACGCCTTTGATTTTGTCGTCTTCCAAGACTAGGTCACATATTTCATCTGTTACATATAGAGATATTCATATTTTGTCATATTCATGTTTAGACCTGCCACCTCATATTCTTCTTGCAGTTTTCTTACCATATAACTGAGATCGTCGTATATAACGTGTTTTCTTCCATCTTTATTCCCATGTTTCTACAATTTTTTTACCCATTTCACTAAGAATCTGTCCAAATAAATTTTTTAAAAAGGTAGGTGACATACAGCAGCCTTGTTTCAAGTCCCTTTGTTGTTTGAAAAGGAGAGGTCATTTCTTGTCCCATTTTAATTCTTGCAAACTTTTGTTCGTAATAATTTTGAGTGGCGTTAATAAGAATTGGATTTATTTTCAATTTACCCATTCTATCCATAGTTAGGAGGTCGGTACACTGTCATATGCTTTTTCCAAATCTATTGAAGCTATATGGTTTCTCTATTTCTCTGCACTAGTTTTTCTCTGTAAAAAAAATATCCATATTGGAGCGTCCGGCCCTATATCCCGCTTGTTCTTCGGGTTTTTTGTCTTTAATATCATTTTCTATTAGGTTTCGTGTTACCTTTGAGTATAGTCGGCCTATAGTCACAATCACTGCGATCCCTCTAAGTGCTAACAATATTTTATAAAAATTAAAAATATTCAATTCTTATCATTGACCCTATTGGTCCTTCAATAAATTGTTCATCTATATTAAAAAAAATTTTTGTAAGATATTTCAAATAATGTCATGTCATGTCTAAATGTCATTTTATCTTTTATTGATTTTGAAGTTGTGCTAAATTAATTAACTTTTATTTTACTAAATTACTACTTTATTTTACGTTTTTTCCATTGAAGCATTTACATGACCATGTTAAGTTTGATTCTCATTTTAGTTACACCATATTTGAAATATCCTCAATAAGTTTGTAAGTACAAAATTTTATACATGTTTTCATATTATCTTACACCAAAAATATCTTTGTAGCACCCTGATGATGGTTAAAATCTTAACCGAAAGCTCGGATTAAAGAAATTTAAAAGAGTACACTTTTTCATTTGCTGCATAACCCAATAACCAAATTTATATATATATATATATATATATATATATATATATATATATATATATATATATATATATATATATATATATATATATAAGATGTAGATCTTTGAAACACACTCAGTGAACCAAAGATCCAAGGTTATTGGTTTAACGACCACTCGTACGAAATCAAATAGATGAAATAGAGAATGTGGAAAAATCCCCTTACGAACAATTCACACATCCACCGACGAGCCCAGAGAGGTTGAAGAGGGCGAAACACATTTCTAAAAACTGGTGTTTGGATCTTTGATTCTATTCGAAAAATTTTTCCCAGCCCGAAATGGTGGATGTGTGAATTGTTCGTAAGGGGATTTTTCCACATTCTCTATTTCATCTATTTATATATATATATATATATATATATATATATATATATATATATATATATATATATATATATATATATATAAGAAAACGGCGATTGCATTTTATTTCACTTCGACCACCACCGATATCCTACACGGCGTGTTTCGAGCTCATGTCAAGCTCTCGTCAGGGACATCTAGGTGGATGGTCGAGGCGTAACAAAATGCATTTGGCCTTCCTGGCAATAATAAAATAACCAGACTTCAGTACACTTGGTACGACATCTATATGAAATAAGCGAAAAGATTTCTCTGGTTTACAGAAGAATCTTTTCCGTAGCGGACGCGAAAATGTAAATTTCAAAGTCTTCATAAAAGATGATGAAAGGCAAAAGACACCTCTTTGTATCACAGATTTGCCTACACAAAGCCTCGTTATTCGCTACACATTCGTCAATTACGGAGAAACCGTGATATGAAAGAAAACGGCGATTGCATTTTATTTCACTTCGACCACCACCGATATCCTACACGACGTGTTTCGAGCTCATGTCAAGCTCTCGTCAGGGACATCTAGGTGGATGGTCGAGGCGTAACAAAATGCATTTGGCCTTCCTGGTAATAATAAAATAACCAGACTTCAGTACACTTGGTACGACATCTATATGAAATAAGCGAAAGGATTTCTCTGGTATACAGAAGAAATCTTTTCCGTAGCGGACGCGAAAATGTAAATTTCAAATAAAATGCAATCGCCATTTTCTTTCATATCACGGTTTCTCCGTAATTGACGAATGTGTAGCGAATAACGTGGCTTTGTAGGCAAATCTGTGATACAAAGAGGTGTCTTTTGCCTTTCATCGTCTTTTATGAAGACTTTGAAATTTACGTTTTCGCGTCCGCTACGGAAAAGATTTCTTCTGTATACCAGAGAAATCTTTTCGCTTATTTCATATAGATGTCGTACCAAGTGTACTGAAGTCTAGTTATTTTATTATTACCAGGAAGGCCAAATGCATTTTGTTACGTCTCGACCATCCACCTAGAAGTCCCTGATGAGAGCTTGACATGAGCTCGAAACACGTCGTGTAGGATATCGGTGGTGGTCGAAGTGAAATAAAATACAATCGCCGTTTTCTTTCATATCACGGATTCTCCGTAATTGACGAATGTGTAGCGAATAACGTGGCTTTGTAGGCAAATCTGTGATACAAAGAGGTGTCTTTTGCCTTTCATCGTATTTTATGAAGACTTTGAAATTTACATTTTCGCGTCCGCTACGGAAAAGATTTCTTCTGTATACCAGAGAAATCTTTTCGCTTATTTCATATAGATGTCGTACCAAGTGTACTGAAGTCTGGTTATTTTATTATTACCAGGAAGGCCAAATGCATTTTGTTACGTCTCGACCATCCACCTAGAAGTCCCTGACGAGAGCTTGACATGAGCTCGAAACACGTCGTGTAGGATATCGGTGGTGGTCGAAGTGAAATAAAATGCAATCGCCGTTTTCTTTCATAACACGATTTCTCTGTAATTGACGAATGTGTAGCGAATAACGTGGCTTTGTAGGCAAATCTGTGATACAAAGAGGTGTCTTTTGCCTTTCATCGTCTTTTATGAAGACTTTGAAATTTACATTTTCGCGTCCGCTACGGAAAAGATTTCTTCTGTATACCAGAGAAATCTTTTCGCTTATTTCATATATATATATATATATATATATATACATATATATATATATATATATATATATATATATATATATATAAACGTCCAAGGAGTAATTGGGTTACTAGTAAATAAAAAAGTACTGAGATAACAGCTGGGAAAACCCTGGTACTGAGGAAGCAATGAAAGACTGGTGCTTCAAAGTGAGTGCCTTTTATTTTGGTCAAGCTTTCGCCTATTGTTTTTAGGCTTCTTCAGGACTTGCTACAAAGAAGAACATTCTTTACAAATATGCTTAAAGATAGAACAAGCAATTCTTACCGAAATAGGTGCACTAGTGCTCAGTGAAAATAAGAATACATCTTTTACCTTGCCTTTTTTGTGTATACATAAGTAATACAGATATTTTTGTTGTTATTATTTAGCTAATATATATATATATATATATATATATATATATATATATATATATATATATATATATATAAACAGATGAAATAGAGAATGTGGAAAAATCCCCTTACGAACAATTCACACATCCACCATTTCGGGCTGGGAAAAATTTTTTGAATAGAATCAAAGATCCAAACACCAGTTCTTAGAAATGTGTTTCGCCCTCTTCAACCCCTCTGGGCTCATCGGTAAAGATGGAGGTTGAATATCTTTAGACACATTCCAATCAAAAAACAACAATTCGAAACCTAGACACAGAAGGTGCGTAAATCTACGGCAAATCCAACAATGACAGTCTCAAGTTTTAATTCCCTAATTACTTAAAGTAAGTAAAATATATGTTTAAAACATAAGATGTAGATCTTTGAAACACACTCAGTGATCAAAAGATCCAAGGTTAATGGTTTAACGACCACTCGTACGAAATCAAACAGATGAAATAGAGAATGTGGAAAAATCCCCTTACGAACAATTCACACATCCACCATTTCGGGCTGGGAAAATTTTTTTGAATAGAATCAAAGATCCAAACACCAGTTCTTAGAAATGTGTTTCGCCCTCTTCAACCCCTCTGGGCTCATCGGTAAAGATGGAGGTTGAATATCTTTAGACAGATTCCAATCAAAAAACAACAATTCGAAACCTAGACACAGAAGGTGCGTAAATCTACGGCAAATCCAACAATGACAGTCTCAAGTTTTAATTCCCTAATTACTTAAAGTAAGTAAAATATATGTTTAAAACATAAGATGTAGATCTTTGAAACACACTCAGTGATCAAAAGATCCAAGGTTAATGGTTTAACGACCACTCGTATTGTGTGAATTGTTCGTAAGGGGATTTTTCCACATTCTCTATTTCATCTGTTTGATTTCGTACGAGTGGTCGTTAAACCATTAACCTTGGATCTTTTGATCACTGAGTGTGTTTCAAAGATCTACATCTTATGTTTTAAACATATATTTTACTTACTTTAAGTAATTAGGGAATTAAAACTTGAGACTGTCATTGTTGGATTTGCCGTAGATTTACGCACCTTCTGTGTCTAGGTTTCGAATTGTTGTTTTTTGATTGGAATGTGTCTAAAGATATTCAACCTCCATCTTTACCGATGAGCCCAGAGGGGTTGAAGAGGGCGAAACACATTTCTAAGAACTGGTGTTTGGATCTTTGATTCTATACAAAAAATTTTTCCCAGCCCGAAATGGTGGATGTGTGAATTGTTCGTAAGGGGATTTTTCCACATTCTCTATTTCATCTGTTTGATTTCGTACGAGTGGTCGTTAAATCATTAACCTTGGATCTTTTGATCACTGAGTGTGTTTCAAAGATCTACATCTTATGTTTTATATATAGGGTGTCCCAAAAGTAGTGGAACGGTCGAATATTTCGCGAACTAAACATCGGATCGAAAAACTGAAAAATACGTGTTCAATCATTTTCAAAAATCTATCCAATGACACCAAACACCAAGCCCCACTACACCCCCTGGAGGTGGGGTGGGGGGTAACTTTAAAATCTCAAATGGAAACCCCTAGTTTTTCTTGCAGATTTGGATTCGTTACGTAAAAGTAAGCAACTTTTATTCAAGACATTTTTTCGAACTGTGGATAGATGGCGCTATAATTGGAAAAAACGATTTATCCTGATACCAGAGGTAAATTATAGAAACTGTCTAATATCTCGAGAAATACACTTCCAAATGAGAAACTAAAAAAGAGGTTTTTAATATTTTTCGAAAACCTATCGACAAACACCAACATGACCCTCCAACCCACCCCCTGAAGGTGGGGTGGGGGGTAAATTTAAAATCTAAAATTGCAACCCCCACTTTTTATTGCAGATTCGATTTCGTCATGAAAAATTAAGCAACATTTATTCGAAACATTTTTTAAAATTGCTGATAGATGGCGCTAATAAATTGTATTTTTCCAATTAAAGCGCCATCTATCAACAATTTTAAAAAATGTTTCGAATAAATGTTGCTTAATTTTTCATGACAAATCCGAATCTGTAATAAAAAGTGGGGGTTGCTATTTAAGATTTTAAAGTTACCCCCACCCCTCCTCCAGGGGGTGGGTTGGAGGATCATGTTTGGTGTTTATCGATAGGTTTTCAAAAAATATTAAAAACCTCTTTTTTAGTTTCTCATTTGGAAGTGTATTTCTCGAGATATTAGACCGTTTCTATAATTTACCTATGGTATCAGGATAAATCGTTTTTCCCAATTATAGCGCCATCTATCCACAGTTCGAAAAAATGTCTTGAATAAAAGTTGCTTACTTTTACGTAACGAATCCCAATCTACAAGAAAAACTAGGGGTTTCCATTTGAGATTTTAAAGTTACCCCCCACCCCACCTCCAGGGAGTGTAGTGGGGGTTGGTGTTTGATGTCATTGGATAGATTTTTGAAAATGATTGAACACATATTTTTCAGTTTTTCGATGCGATGTTTAGTTCGCGAAATATTCGACCGTTCCACTACTTTTGGGACACTCTGTATATATATATATATATATATATATATATATATATATATATATATATATATATATAAAAATGGGGTTGAAGTTTATTGGGTATCCAGCTGAATAAAACCAAGTGGTACTCTGTTTAACAAAACGTTATATTTCGCTGATTTTCATCAGCATCATCAGACGAAAGCTACAATATTTAAAAATGGTACAATTTTATAGTATGGTTTTTTACAATTTTTTATCTTACCTAATTGAGGTTGATGGTATTTAGATGATATTTAGATGACATCGAGATACTGCAATTTTGATAAAATTTGGGTTAAATTTAGTTAATTATGTAATAGGATTAATTGAAATTAGTTTTATATTGACAAGAATGAAAATTTTATTTGAAGTTGATTAATGTCAATCAGATGAAGTACTAGACATATTAAATATTGAATGTTATTAAGTGTTTTATGTAGGAAAATAGTTTAGTTATATATCGCTAATATCATAAAGGTTTATTTAATTGAAATTTAACATATCGGTTGTCTTTTAGTTTAAAAATTTAATATTATTTTTTATTATGTTAATTATATATTAAAAATGTGTTATAAATTTGATGTTATTTTTCTAATTGTAATAAATAAGCATAAATTTCACTTAGATGTTCGACGTCTGATTTCTTATTTATTAAATTATCTGTTTGACTGATAAATGCCATCTCGAGGAATAGTCTTTTGTTAAGATTATTTTCTATTGCAAGTATTTTTGTTTCGTTGTAGTTCATTATATGTTGTTCATCATGTACGTGCTTTGCAAGGGAACATCTATCAGGGTATAATCTACTGTCACTTTTGTGTGAAGTTATACGGCTTTTTAGGTGTCTAGACGATTGGCCGATGTATTGTTTATTACAACTTCCACAAGGAATACAGTAGATTATGTTAGATAATTGGTCTTTAGGTGTTTTATCTTTAATTTTGGTGAAAATGGAACCGATTGTTAAAACTGTGTAATTAGCGATTTTAATATTATCATCAATTGATTTAAAAATTCGTGTAAGTTTAGGTGTTAAGTCTTGTATGAATGGTAATTTAAAGTATTTAATTGTGGGTAATGTGGTGTTGGTAGTGGTGTGTACTATAGGGTTAATGTTTTGTGGTGTGTGATTAGGGTTAGTTTGTGTAACAGATAATGTATCATTTGTTGTATTGAATAGTAGTTTAGTAAGTAATGTGTTTGGGTATGAATTTTCTAGAAAAAGCTGCTGAAGAATTTTTAAGTTTTTGTTATGGAATGATTGATCTGCAATTTGTAAGATTCTATTTTTCATTTGTGTTATAAGATTAATTTTTGTGATATGTTTATGATATGACCAATAGTTGATATATCTTCCGGAGCTAATAGGTTTTCTATACCAATCTGTTATTATTACGTTGTTATTGTTACGTATTAGTTTGGTGTCAAGAAATGGAACTGATTGATGTTTGTCTTCAGTTTCAACTGTGAATTGGATATGTGGGTCGAAATCGTTGAAGATGTATAAGAGTTCATTTATCATACCTTTTGGAAGGGCTAATATTATGTCGTCAACGTATTTCTTTAAAAATGTTATTCTGAATGGAAGAACAGGGATGACTATATCTAAAAGATCATCCATAACATATGTGGCTAGAATAGAACTTACACAACCTCCCATGGGAGTGCCTATTTTTTGTTTATATATTTTGTTGTTAAAAGAGAAGTATGTGTTGTTGAATAGGAAAATTTAACAACAAAATATATAAACAAAAAATAGGCACTCCCATGGGAGGTTGTGTAAGTTCTATTCTAGCCACATATGTTATGGATGATCTTTTAGATATAGTCATCCCTGTTCTTCCATTCAGAATAACATTTTTAAAGAAATACGTTGACGACATAATATTAGCCCTTCCAAAAGGTATGATAAATGAACTCTTATACATCTTCAACGATTTCGACCCACATATCCAATTCACAGTTGAAACTGAAGACAAACATCAATCAGTTCCATTTCTTGACACCAAACTAATACGTAACAATAACAACGTAATAATAACAGATTGGTATAGAAAACCTATTAGCTCCGGAAGATATATCAACTATTGGTCATATCATAAACATATCACAAAAATTAATCTTATAACACAAATGAAAAATAGAATCTTACAAATTGCAGATCAATCATTCCATAACAAAAACTTAAAAATTCTTCAGCAGCTTTTTCTAGAAAATTCATACCCAAACACATTACTTACTAAACTACTATTCAATACAACAAATGATACATTATCTGTTACACAAACTAACCCTAATCACACACCACAAAACATTAACCCTATAGTACACACCACTACCAACACCACATTACCCACAATTAAATACTTTAAATTACCATTCATACAAGACTTAACACCTAAACTTACACGAATTTTTAAATCAATTGATGATAATATTAAAATCGCTAATTACACAGTTTTAACAATCGGTTCCATTTTCACCAAAATTAAAGATAAAACACCTAAAGACCAATTATCTAACATAATCTACTGTATTCCTTGTGGAAGTTGTAATAAACAATACATCGGCCAATCGTCTAGACACCTAAAAAGCCGTATAACTTCACACAAAAGTGACAGTAGATTATACCCTGATAGATGTTCCCTTACAAAGCACGTACATGATGAACAACATATAATGAACTACAACGAAACAAAAATACTTGCAATAGAAAATAATCTTAACAAAAGACTATTCCTCAAGATGGCATTTATCAGTCAAACAGATAATTTAATAAATAAGAAATCAGACGTCGAACATCTAAGTGAAATTTATGCTTATTTATTACAATTAGAAAAATAACATCAAATTTATAACACATTTTTAATATATAATTAACATAATAAAAAATAATATTAAATTTTTAAACTAAAAGACAACCGATATGTTAAATTTCAATTAAATAAACCTTTATGATATTAGCGATATATAACTAAACTATTTTCCTACATAAAACACTTAATAACATTCAATATTTAATATGTCTAGTACTTCATCTGATTGACATTAATCAACTTCAAATAAAATTTTCATTCTTGTCAATATAAAACTAATTTCAATTAATCCTATTACATAATTAACTAAATTTAACCCACATTTTATCAAAATTGCAGTATCTCGATGTCATCTAAATATCATCTAAATACCATCAACCTCAATTAGGTAAGATAAAAAATTGTAAAAAACCATACTATAAAATTGTACCATTTTTAAATATTGTAGCTTTCGTCTGATGATGCTGATGAAAATCAGCGAAATATAACGTTTTGTTAAACAGAGTACCACTTGGTTTTATTCAGCTGGATACCCAATAAACTTCAACCCCATTTTCATCTAAAAAGTCAGCTGTTATTTAAAGGATTTATATATATATATATATATATATATATATATATATATATATATATATATATATATATATATAATATGTGTATGTATATATAAATTGTACAGAAGTATTTAAATTTAAAATAAAAAATGTAAAACCTATTTTAAGATGGGGAAAAAGGATTTATGGATCCGGTCCTGAAAGTTCAGGTAGAAAAGTCGAAATACTTTGAGCTCCACAACTTTTATAGTTTTGAGAAGAAACATTGTAAATTTAAATAATAAACCGAAATATATAGAAGCAGTGTACAGTGATTTGTTAATAGCTGTAAGTACAGTTTACAAATTTGCAGTAGTTTGATTACAAGCATTGTTTTTATATACATACGAATAACATTATTTATATTTCGTATATATTAATTATTTAAAACCTAGTTTCAACTGTTGGCATTATCTTGCTAATTGCTAGATCGACTATTTACTTTTCAATAAACAGAGTCGGACCTACCCAAATTAAAATTATTGAAATGAAAGTTCAATTTAAATTTAAAAAAAGATAGATCAAATTTGATAAAATGGCAGGTGGTACTTCTGACTACAGGGGTCCATCAATTAATCCCGATCAGCATAAAATTACTTATTCTACTATAACTAAGCAACAACCATTAACAAAATTCCCAACAAAAAATCAGGCCATAATTTTACCGGCAGTAGACGGAATAAGAACAGAAGAGTACACCATTGCAGTAGGGACTATAGTCCATCTAAAAAATGTACTGTTTTCATCCAAAATGTCAAACGGAAGAATATGCATCTACCTTTCAAGCATACAAGTCGTAGATGATTTTCTAAGTCAACATGGTGAAATTAAGATTGGAGAACATACAATTAAAGCACGTAAACTAATTACACCCGCTAATAGATTAGTTCTATCCCAAGTATGTCCATCTATACCCCCATAACATAATCGAACAGTCTTTAATCAATCTTGGTTTTAAATTAATGTCTCCGATTTCGTTCCTTAGAGCTGGAATACAAGACCCGCAATACTTAGTTTTTGAAGACAAGTTTACTTTGCACCTACAGACAATTTTACTGTACCCGACTCCGTCCTAATTGATTTTGAAAATATTTCGTACCGAATTTTTCTTTCCGATAAACTCAATTACTGGTAAGCAGTCCGCTATCGATTTCTCTATATGCGAAAGCTCGCTAGCTCCAAATTTAAACTGGGAAGTACTACATCATACTTATGATAGCGATCACTGGCCTATATTAATAACAAACTACGCATCAGACAAAAATACTGAAATATCCTTTCCAGAAAAGTGGAAAATCAATAATGCAGATTGGGAAAGTTCTCAAAATTTTCTCAAAAACTCTATACCCCACTTAGGACCATTGGAAACTGATATTGATTTCATCGTTGAAAAATTCACTACAATGATTATAAAAGCTGCAGAAGAAACTATAGGTAAAACAAGCAGGCCAAAACGTAAACAGACGGTCCCATGGTGGTATGCTGAATGTCAAGATGCACTGAAACTTAGTAAACATGCCTTCAACGTATTAGAAAAACACCATACAGAAGAGAACTTGGTTAATTTTAAAAAACATAGAGCTAAGGCGAGATATATAATCAAAAAGAACAAGCGTGAGTCATGGAAACAATATGTATCCTCAATTACCGATGATACATCTGAAGTATGGAACAAGATCCGCAGAATTAAAGGTATTCCATATTCTTACAAGATAAACTCTCTTAATGTGAACGGAAATCAAATAACTGATGAAGCACAAATAACAAATGCCTTAGCAGTTTCGTTTCAAACATACAGCAGTGACTCTATGTATGACCCTATATTTATTGAACATAAAAGAAACTCAGAACAAGAAATAATCATTACCAATAACAGTCATCCACTGAACTCATTACTAAGTATAAATGAACTAAATAAAGCACTTCAGGACGTTAAAAATTCTAGCCCAGGACCTGACGAAATATCTTATGCATTCCTTAAAAATCTTCCAGCAAATGCTAAACAATACCTTCTGGATATCTATAATCTGTTATTCTATACGAAACAATTCCCAAAATCTTGGAAATCAGCAATTGTAATTCCTATTTTAAAACCTAATAAAATAAAAACGGATCCAAATTCGTATCGACCTATATCTTTAACATCCACCTTGTGCAAACTAATAGAAAAAATACTTAACCAACGTCTGCAATACTTCCTGGAATCCAATAATTTAATATGCAAACAACAAAGCGGATTTAGGAAAAACAGATGTACAACGGACAACTTGATTAAACTAGAATCGGTCATACACGAGGCATTTGCAAGTAATCGTCAAGTACTGGCCCTCTTCTTTGATATAGTAAAGGCCTACGATACTGTGTGGAAGTATGATGTCCTAAAAAGATTAAAACAGTGGGACGTGGACGGAAATCTTCTAGCTTATGTCAATTTTGTTTATGATAGAAATTTTAGAGTTAAACTTACTAATCATTTTTCAAGTTCGTATACTCAAGATAACGGAACTCCCCAAGGATCAACACTTAGTGTAACACTTTTCTTGATTGCAATGAATGAAGTTGTTGATAACATTAATACTCCTGTCCAAATTGGTTTATATGCAGATGACCTTGTTCTTTATGTAAGCAATAAAAATAGCCGGATAGCTGCAACTATTCTGCAAGAGTCCATCAACTCTTTAGAAAAGTGGTCAGAGAGAACAGGTCTTCGTTTTTCTACAAACAAAACAAAAGCAATATGTTTTTCAAGCAACAAACAAACAAGTTGGCCAAAATTAACACTATATAATCAAAATTTGCAGTATGTAGAAGAACATCGATTTTTGGGAATGATATTAGATACAAAACTCACTTGGAAAAACCACATTCAACAACTTAAAAAATCTTGCATGCAAAATATGAACATTCTCAAAGTATTAGCCAATCATAATTGGGGAGCTGATAGCACACAATTACTAAATTTATATAAAACACAGATTCGTAGCAAGCTACATTATGGATCAATAGTCTATAGTTCAGCTAAAGATAGTTTATTAAAGCAATTGGACATCATACAAAATACCGCATTAAGGCTTGCACTTGGAGCCTACAGGACCAGTCCAGTAGAGAGTCTGTATGTAGAAGCTGATGAACCACCTCTTTCAATTAGAAGACACAGACCAAGCCTACAATATGCAGCTAAAATTGGAGCAAACTCTAATAACCCTGCTTACTCCTATACATTTTCTGACAATTTTCATTTAATTTTTGAACAAAAACCCTTCCTTTCTGCATCATTTAGTAAAAGAATCACAGGTTTCAATTTTCCAAAAGTTATTTCCAATAAAATGAACTACCCTCCTCCTTGGACCATAAAACTTCCCAAATGTAATACAAATCTTCTACTGTATCCTAAATCTGATACTTCAACACATATAATTCTACAACGGTTTCAAGAGATTAAAGACAAGTACAAAAGGTATTACCAAATATATACAGATGCGTCAAAAACTTCTAAAATGGAAACGGTAGGCGCAGCTTTCGTTGACGAAACAATTAAACATCAGATCCAGCTACCTAAGGAGTACTCCATATATTCCGCCGAATTGTATGCCATATCTAAAGCCCTACAACATATATCAAACCAGCCCAAATTGGAAGCAGTCATTTTCACAGATTCTTTAAGCGCAGTACAAGGAATATTAAGGGTTTACCCAAACCGCCCAATACTATGCCAAATTAAAATTGATCTAGAAGAACTTTACAGTAAGAATAAACGGGTAGAATTTGTTTGGATTCCATCTCATGTAGACATAATAGGTAATGAGAAAGCTGATCGGGAAGCTAAAGAAGCCTGCTATACGAATAGACCAGATAAAGAGCTCGTAGAAATTCCGCATTCCGACATTAAAAACACCATCAAAGAATTTTCAATGAGAATATGGCTCGAAAGATGGAAAAAACTTGACGACAACAAACTACAACGCATCAACCCAAATTTGTCACCAAAAGGGATAATGCCACAAAAACGACGAGATCAAGTCATACAACACCGCTTGAGAATAGGACATTCCAGGTTAACCCACGAGTACCTAATGAAGAAAGAACAACAAAAACTGTGCTATGTTTGTGATATTCCTCTGACAATCGAACACATTATTATTAGTTGCCCACTCTTATCACCTGGAACGACTTCAAAGTCATTTACCAAGTGATCTGAAAAGTGCTCTGAACTATAGTAAATGTGATAAAGTGACTAAGTTTCTAAAACTAACTAAATTGTACAATCTAATATAAAAATAAGCTTAAGTTCTCAATTGTAATTAGTTGTTATAAGCAAACATCTGATTTTATGTACAACTCTTCCCCGCCAATAACCTTTCATGGTTGACGCGGTTTACTTAATAAAAAAAAAGGATTTATTTAGCGACCGTCATTTCTTCGGTGAAATAAATTTTGTACGTATGTACATATAAATTGTATAGAAGTATTTAAATTTAAAATAAATGTGAAACCTACTTTTCGATGGGGAAAAAGGATTTTTTTCGGGGAAAAAGGGGAAATAAATTTTGTACGTATATTTATTATGTGTATGTATACGGGTATTGTTCATATAAATGTACTATATGCGGTTTTTTTATTTTATTTCGAATTCTGTTTTAGATATTTTTGTAAATCCAAAACTATTGAAAAGAACGGAGTTGTTTCGAGAAGCATTTTTTTTGGTTTGGCTGCAAAAGTGTTACAAATATTTTTTATTTATCATCAAACCTTAAAATCGTCACTTCGGTAACTGTCCTACAGTCACAATTTGTAGTTTAAACCCAAATATATGTAACACTTTTTGACGTATATACCTTTCAGAGTCATTTTTATAGAAAATAAATATTTAACTTTTTAGTTAAATATAAAAAAAAATAGTTCTTACCAATAAAAATATTGTAGATTGGAAAGTTATGTCCCAGACCTCTCGCATCATTTCGGTAACACAACTTTTATGCGAAGAAATCTACAATACCGACTTAACTTGTTGTTTATTTCTTTCGAGTTCCATGTTTGCGCGTAGCGTATGTATGAGTTAGTGGCAGTGGTTTTTAAGTACCTAATATGGTAAGTTTTTTTTTAATAAATTAATGAATGACTGATTTTTTCGGCGTATACTTATTATTGACCATTTCGGTAACTACTTTTTCATCGAAGTTTTTGGCTCAGATAAGCAATATAATGTATTTTTCTTTTTAAAAAATAGGACATGTTTAATAAACATCATCATCAGGGCTTTTCATTCCAGGTGGAATGTTTGCCGCTCTTACTTAGAGCTCTCAGATTCGCTTATTGCGGTGAATCACCCCGCATTCCACTTGTATGTTGTCAAAGTTTGTTGTATGACTTGGCTTTCGTTACTATTTTCTTCCACTCATTTCGATATGTGCATAGTTCCCTCCAGTTTCTCACTTCCAGAATTTTGATATCTCTCATGACCTGGTCCTCCCATCTCTCTCTCTGGGTCTTCCTCTTGGTCTTTCAGTTGCCGGTTTCCATCTGGTGATCTTCTTAATCAGTCGGTCGTTTTTCCTTCTTTCTATGTGTCCCAGCCATCTCAGCCTCTGTGATTTAATAAATCTAACTATATCTTCTCCCTTCATTATGTCTCTTAGTTCATGGTTCATTCTTCTTCTCATTTCTCCGTTGTCCATTCTTATCGGGCCCATGATGCGTCTGAGGATTTTCCTTTCGAATATTCTCAATTTTTCTTCATCTTTCTGTATATTTCCAGTTTTGTATTTCTGGATAAGTTCTTGTCCTTCATAAGCCTATGATATCTCCAGTATGTTTTGTTGCCTGTTAGTATTCGTTCCGTTACTTCTTCACTTCTCTTGTTTTGGCCATTCACTATTACTCCCAAATATTTAAATTGTTGGACTCTTTCAAAAGTGTAGTTTTCTATTTTGATTTCTCCCATCCTGTTATCTTCTCTTCTAGAGGAGAGTAGATATTTTGTTTTTCCTTCGTTAATTTCTAGACCTCTTTTCCGTGCTTCTTTTGCCAGGATTGTTAACTTTTGCCAGGACATGTTTAATAACCTCAAAAATTTTAATAATCTAAGTTACTCCTAGAGGGAGCTAAATTACGAAATGTAAGATTTCGTCATTTCGGTAACGTCATTTCGGCAACATTTTTAAAAGTAATATTGTTACCGAAATGATATTTTGTTAAAGAAATGATTAGTTTCTTTTTATTTATAGATGATGGACAGCGAAAAATTAAAATGTTTAAAAGAAAAATTAACACAAGATAGAAAAAATTCCTACGAATTAAATTTAAAAAATAAAGAAGAAAAGAAAAGAAGAAGAAAAAAATAAAAATAAAACTGTTTTAAATCCTAAAAAGTCCGAACTTTTTGAAGAAGATAGGATGACTAAGCCTTCAACTTCAAATGGATATTCTTCGGACCAACGTCGAGCCGAAAAAAACATTGAAACTTGAACTGAAAAAAATAGTAAATAATATCCACGACAATAATAATGATAAAACAGCGCAAGCAAAAATAAAAAAAAAAAGAGTAAAAAAACTCTAACAAGAAGTAAAACCACTTCTATGTAAATTGGTATATTTATTAAAACTTAAAAAATCCCAATGGATTGAATAAAATATGTCCAATTCAGAACGTTTTCAGACCTATCGGTCCATCATCAGTGAATGTGCATACTTGCTAAATAGCCCCAGAACCTCTTAGCTAAGATGGTTGATTGAGGTTTTGGTAGGGTTTCACCATGTTCCCATAGGCTATATCCTTTAACATCGGCGTTTAGCCTGTTTAATATTATTTTTAAATAATGTAAATTGAATTATAAATTCAACCATTGTTTGGTTCTGGGGCTATTTAGCAAGTATGCACATTCACTGATGATGGACCTATAGGTCTGAAAACGTTCTGAATTGGACATATTTTATTCAATCCATTGGGATTTTTTAAGTTTTAATAAATATACCAATTTACATAGAAGTGGTTTTACTTCTTGTTAGAGTTTTTTAACTATATGGTATACATTACGTATTTTTTATGGGAAATAAGCCACAATTTTACTAAAAAATGAATTTATTAACGTTTCGAAGCCCAAATCGGGTTTCGTTGTCAAAATACAAAATACTATTAAAATAAAACAAACATGTTGTTGCCAAGTAAAAAAATTCTTCTAATAATTTATTTAATCTGACTCATTTATATTGGCAATTCAGACGTATATTATACATTTTAAAGTAGAAGACTTTAAAATGATATCGCCAATATTTATGAGTTGCGTTCCTGGGACGACTTTACTAAAAGATAGTTCATTAGATTACATGAAATCAATCCCAACTCAAGAATATCCGTCGCAAAAAAAATCATAGCATGTGATCTGTCTTTAAAAAGACAACCAAATGCAACGATGACAGTAAAATTCTCGCGTTAGAGATTTCATAGTAAATATAAATGAGTCAGATTAAATAAATTATTAGAAGAATTTTTTTACTTGGCAACAACATGTTTGTTTTATTTTAATAGTATTTTGTATTTTGACAACGAAACCCGATTTGGGCTTCGAAACGTTAATAAATTCATTTTTTAGTAAAATTGTGGCTTATTTCCCATAAAAAATACGTAATTATAAAAATGCCACAAGGAAATAGCTTCAGAACAACATTATATGGTATACAGCCAACCTAGGGAACTTACCTTTTAGAAAAAAAGAGTACTTGCAGAATAATAGAACACCAACGAAAATAAAAATTAAAAAGAGAAAACGTAACGAAAAGATGAAGGAAGAAGTAAGAAAAAGAGTTCAGAAACATAGAATGAAATTAACAGAGCAGCAACTTGAAGAAAAAAGAAGAAAAGATCGAGAGCGATACAAAAAAAAGAAAGAAGAAGGACAAGTTAAGTTTATAAAAGACTTGACACCACGACATCAAAGAATAAAAAGAAAGAAATGGAGTAAAAACAGCAAAAGATATAGAGAGAAGAAAAAAATGAAAGGTGAAACCGAAAGATTTGCTAGAGATAATTCACCCGCAACAAGTGAAGATGAAGTTACAATTGAAAATCAGGACGACCCATTTCATGAGGATCTTGCGGAAAATTTAGATGTTATGGATGTTGTCAAAAAGAAAAACACACCTTCAAGGCAAAAAAATGTTGGCCGACAAATAGTGAAAAAAGAAAAATCTTCATGTTATAGAAAATTAAAAAAAGGCAGAATTAAAAATTAGAGACCTAACCAAACAGTTAGCAAGAGATCGAAAAAGGTTACAAAGGGAGAAATCTAAATTTAAACAATTTTTAAAAACAAAAAAAAAAGAAAAAGAATCTCCTGAAACAAGGGTGACTAAATTGATAGCTGATATCGAAGTTCCAGATAAAATCAAAAGAAAGTTAGTTTTTGGAAAAGGTATTAAAGATCAATTAGAAGAAAACGCCAAAATGTTAAAAAATCACAAAGCTAAGAATACGTTATCGATTGTGTCTGGAAGCATAATAAATAAATATCGTTTAAGGGGCGAGACTTCAAAAATACTTTCGTACAGAATGCATCGCAAATTCATTAATAATTCCCAATACGAAAGAAAAAAACGTAACCATGCAGTTATCCAAAAGTTGTCAAAATCAGTTCAAATTTTTTTAGAAAGGGATGAAAACTCAAAAATGTGTCCAGGAAAAAAGGATTATATAACTAAAAATAAAGTTAAAAAACAAAAACGTATTATGTTGGATTCTCTTTGCAACTTACACAAAAAATATTTAGCAACTGAATTCGCATTTCAAGTTTCCAGAACAACTTTTTGTAGATTTAGACCTTTTTGGGTAGTCGCTCCAAAGCAAAGTGATAAGAGAAACTTGCGCTTGCTCAAAGCATTCAAATGTAGAAATGATATGTGCATCACTGTATAATGCTAAAACTATACCAACTAAGAAACCGGACGAACTTTTGAAAGCTATGGTTTGTGATGAAAAAGATATAGATTGCATGCTGCGCAATTGTCCTAGATGCAAAGAAAGAACAATTCCTGTAAAAAGCGAAGTAAATGAAAATTTAAACAAAATCATAACAACGCAGTGTGGGAATCAAAAGCCGAAAAAAGGGAAATCAAAGGAGAGTTTAAAGATGTTCGCAAAACAGTAAAAATTCAAAAAAATGATATTGTTAAAAACATTTTGAAGATTTTACAGGTTCAATTTACGCCGTACATGAAGCGTGTTTTTTTTATGGGACACCAGCAGAAATAATTGCAAAGACTAAAACAGTTCTTGCAACCAAATGAACTTTTACTACAGATTGATTTTTCCGAAAATTATGTTGCAAAATATGAAAGCGAAATCCAGTCAATGCACTTTGGTGCTTCAAAAAAGCAGATTTCACTACACACTGGTGTTTACTATTACAGAACAGAAAGTGATGCTCTTGTAAAATCTCAGAGCTTTTGTTCAGCCAGTGACAATATAGATCATCAATCACACGCAATATGGGCCCACTTACATACCATTTTATTGGAGTTGGCTAACAGGTTTCCCAATATTACACAAGTACATTTTTTATTATCTGATGATCCTACATCTCAGTATAAAAATAGAAATAACTGTTTCTTGATGTGCAAGAAAATTCCCCAGTATTTTAAAAATATTGAGTCAATGTCCTGGAATTATAGTGAAAGTGGCCATGGCAAGGGACCCATGGATGGTGTAGGAGGATCACTCAAACGAAAAGCTGATAGATTGGTGTTGCAAGGACAAGACATAATATGTGCAGGTGACTTTGTACATAAGCTTAAAGAAAGTTCGGTTAAAATTTGGGAAGTTTTGGAAGAAGAGATAAAAGACGCAAAACTTGAAATCCCAAATAATATTAGTCAAGTTCCAAATATTATGTCTATGCACCAAGTGACATGGAGCAAAAAATTTGCAGACAAACTATTTTTAAGAAAACTTAGCTGTTTTGCATGCAAATTTGATGAGCCCTGCATTCATTACAGTTTGAAGCCATCAGTGGTACTAATTGCTGCAAAAACCAAAAATATCCTTTTTATAAAATATTGAAATGTTATTTGCAAAAGTAGTTCTTCTTTTTCTTAATCACTATTTACCAGATTTTAAGAAACAGAAATTACAATCTGTTGGTGGAACCTCCAAACAAGAACAATATATTAGTCCCAATCTGACTTTGGCTTCAAAAAATTGTTCTGACATGGAACTCTCTAATGTCTCCAGTATCTTTTTTTAATAAGTTATATTTTTACTGCGTAGCAGTGTGCAAAATTATATCCTTAATAATTTGTCTTTAATTATTTACTTAATGAAAGTTCATTTAATAATACATTTTTGCATAACTAATATGAATACACTTTCCTTAACATTGTGAAACAGATGTGTCGTCGTTTTCTTTAGATGAAGATGAAAAAAATACAATACCTAAAATTAAGATAATTTCAAATATTTTATTACAGACTTTTGAAAGGAATGTTAAAGAGACAAAAGGTCTTTGCTACGATTGTACTTTTAGTTTAAACATCAAAAATGATGGACGCAAATGTTTCGACTGTAGCAGAACTTATCATCTTAAATGCATTGTTAAACATCACTTTAACAAAAATAGTGAAATATTTCTTTGCCCTACATGTTTTAGAAAATAAAATTAAACACAATAGTTATCAATTGTTTTGTTGTTCGTTTTTCGTTTTTATGGCAATAAATACATAGTTATAAATGTGCGTTTTCTTTAAAATAGTATAAGGGTTATCATTTCGGAAACGTTGAGTCATTTCGGTAACGCCTGCAAAATAATTTTTTTAACATACATTTTTTAACTAAAACCAGAAAAAACATTATAGTTGTTAATTATAAATAAAGTATAAGCTAACAAGTTGAAAAAACACTACCATTAATTTCATTAGAGCAATTTAGAATAAAATAAAGTCAAATATGCATTTTAAAAAAAATTAATTATTGCAACATAAGAAAAACAGTTTTAAACTTTAGCTACCACCTAAGATGACTTGTAGTAAAATACTATCATTTTAGGTTAGTTTTTAAAAAATATAAAATTTAAAAATGTATTTAGTCCTATTTATAGTGTGTTACCGAAATGACTTATTTTTTTGCTGTTTCACACCAAAAAGAACGATTAAAAAATATCTATTACTAATTAAGCTCTGCTTTCATAAAATCATAAAACTTAGAGTATGTAAGAACTCAAAACAATAAAAAACATAACTTAATTACGAACTTTATTTTTTTAGTATTATAAAAGTCAAATTAACCATTTATATAAACAGTAACCATACATAAATTGTGTAGAAGTATTTAAATTTAAAATAAATGTAAAATCTATTTTAGGATGGGGAGAAAAAATTGATTTCGCGACTTTCATCGCGACCGTCATCGCTTCGACGAAATAAATTTTGTACGTATATTATTATAATGTACGTATAATAATAGTAATATTATTGAAGGGAAAACTTCTTTAAGGACGTTGTGCACTTTTTAGATGGGAAAATCATTGAATTCGCGACCGTCATTGCGACCGTCATCGCTTCGGCGACATAAATTTTGTACTGTAACAAAAACGAGCGTTCGGGTATTTATTTACGACTTTATTATTTATTTATACAAGTTTACTTTACAAACTTTAGCTTAAGACTAAACTCTATTTACAAATATGCCGTATTTATATATGTGATAAAGTTATAATGGAACATTCCAGAAATATCCGCGCCTATCTCGATATCTCCCATCTCTATACCAGTCGATCCATTTGTCTGTCAGCACGCCCACGTGATTTACCTTCCAGAATTCTCGGGATTCTCGCCGCGAAGATTAGATTACGTCATTCTCTTGTTGTTTACTATTACGGGCGCCGATCAAGAGTTTTCTTTCGTTACACTGCTTCCCTCTTAAGATCTGAGCGTCCCGATCAGCAACTCTAGATGAAGGCCCAGGATGGCGGAATCTACAGGATTCTCCAGCTCTGCATACACCCCTAGAAAAGAAGTAGCAGTCTACTGTCTTTGAAGGGTATGACATCTTCGGGTTCATGCAACACACAGTAATTCGTACGCCAGTTTCTCTGAAGATCACTTCAAGCATGCTTCTCACAATCTTCCAATCCAGATTTTCTACTGCATGGCCTATTTTTGGTAAAGCCAAATCTTTGATGTCATAATTACACACGATTTTCTTCAAATTAGTTAGAGCACGCCATATGTTCTCGTAGCTTGGCGTGTCCGTATAAGACTTCCTGGTCACCATATACAGCAAAGATCGAGGACCATCTTCCAATTGCAGTACTCTTCCAATTTTAGGGTGCTGATGTCTTAACTCGTCCAGGCGGCCGAACTTTCTATTGAATACGGACGAGATTCCTTTAGTCATCTCGAGGTCTTGGGCAACACAGTGGGCTAGAGAGACGTTTTCTGGAACACCAAACAGATCTTGCTGAACTTCTGTGGTCACGCCGAATATAGCACTCTTTCTCGCTGCGTAATTTGACATAAATTGATTAAAACTTGGCTGTGCGGCGTCTTTCATCTCCTGTTGGAGGACTCGGGCTTCTTCTGTTTCATTTGAGCCCGCATATGGTGCAAGACGATTTATGTGAATAACTTTTGGTTTACCGTTTGGCAACTTCTTAATTCTGTATATTACGTCATTTATTTTCTTCTTAACTTCATACGGACCTTCCCATTGTCTTTGCAGTTTAGGACACAAGCCGCGACGACGTTGTGGATTATAAAGCCAGACAAGATCACCTACTTCGAAGCTTTCATTCTTGCATCGAGAATCATATTGATCTTTCATTCTGTCACTGGCTATCTGGATGTGTTGTCGGGCAAATTCATGAATGTTGTTCATTCGTAACTTCAGGCGGTCGACGTATTCTTCGCCTGCAACATGTTCCTCGGAAGGTCTGCAGCCAAACTCTAGGTCGCAGGGCAAACGAACTTCACGACCCAACATCAGGCAGGTTGGTGTTTGACCTGTAGTTTCATTTACGGCCGAGCGGTAGGCCATCAGGAATAAATGAATGTGTTGGTCCCAATCTCGCTGATTTTCAGATACAACTTTGGACAAGTGTTTACCCATCGTTCGGTTCATCTTCTCGACCATCCCATCTGATTGAGGATGCAGGGGTGTTGTTCTGGTCTTATTGACACCAATCAATTTACAAACGTTTTGGAAAAGAGCTGACTCAAAGTTTCGCCCTTGGTCGGAGCGGATCTCCAAGGGAACACCAAATCGGCTGAAGAATTCTTTAACAAGTACCTCTGCAACGGTAGCAGCTTCTTGATTTGGTAATGCATAGGCCTCGGTCCATTTCGTAAAATAATCCATGGCTACCAGGATGTATTTATTTCCAGCATCAGTTTCTGGAAATGGACCTGCAATGTCGATTGCTACTCTTTCCATAGGACTGCCAACATTATACTGTCTCATGGGTGCTCTCTTTTTACCAACTGGACCATTACTGGATGCACACAGTTCACATTTCTGGCACCATCTTCTTACATCATCTTTACAGTTCACCCAATAGAACCGTTCTCGAACCTTTTGCAGAGTCTTCGTAATACCAAAGTGTCCACCTGATGTACCGTCATGCAACTGACGCAATACTTCTGACACTTTACTTTTAGGTACAATCAACTGAAGCTTTGATTCTGTACCATCATCGTTCTCAAAGGTTCTGTACAGAAGATTATCTTTTAGTACCAGGCAATCCCATTGGCTCCAGTAGGCCTTGACTTCTGGACTACATGCACTAATGTTCTGCCAACTAGGTCTCTCACCTTGCCGCATCCAATCCAATACTCTTTTTATACATGGATCATCCTCCTGGGCGTCTTGTAACTGTTGGGGCTGCCATTGCTCATTAACGACGGTAGTTCGTCTCACAGGGCAAAGCTGTTCCTCTACTTTAAGCCGGTGATTACAACTTTCACCGCATGGCCGTATCGAGGAAGCATCTGTATTTGAACGAACTCTTCCAGCCCTCATCACGCGTCTCTTCGGCATCGTGTCACGAATCACCTTCCGTACCATTTCCACCAAACGTTCATCTTTTCTCTTATCGCCTTTTTCCACGGCTATTACTCGATTGTTTCGTGAAGCTTGGCTAGCTGCTTCGTGTTCCAAGGCAATAGCAAGTGCTTCATCTAAAACTTTCGGTCTTGCTAGTCGTAAAGCTTTCTGTAGTTCACTATCTTTCAGCCCATTGACAAAGGTATCTACCGCAATTTCTTCTAAAACTCTGTCTGGCACCTCCGGATAAGCCAACCGCACCACACGAGCCACATCTGCTTCAAATTCTTGCAGATTCTTACTTGCTCGTTGACTTCTACTTCGCAGTTGTGCTTTGTATACTTGTTGTAGATGGGCATCTCCATAGCGTTTTTCTAGACGAGTGAACAAGGTCTGGTAACATTTTTCTTGACCCTTAGGAATTGATCTTAATATATCTGCAGCATCACCTCGCAAAGCAGCAGTCAAGGAAACAGCCTTTTCTTGTTCGGTCCAATGATTGGCGGTTGCAATAGCTTCAAATTGTCTAAGATATATGGACCAAGAGGACTTTCCATCGAATGGTGGTAATTTGAATCTCATATTATGCGACGTTTCGTCTCTCGGTAGTTCATCTTTCACTACAGGATCTAACGCTGCTGCATTAACTGATGGTTGTACTTTTGTATCGTTTATCATGCTCTCTAGTTGTTTGATCTTTTCTTCTACGGTCTCTACACTTTTCTGCATCTTATCGAATGTTCTAGAAACCTCTTCAAATTTCTCGTCGTTCTGTCTACAAACGTCTTTAATTACTTGAGAAACACTTTCAAATTTCTCGTTGCTCTGTCTACAAACTTCTTTAATTACTTGAGAAGTCTCGTCAAATTTTTTAGCAACGTTCTCGAATTTCTCGTCGCTTTTTCTACTAACTTCTTCAAGTTTCTCGTTGTTCTTTCTAGAAGTTTCATCGATCTTTTGAGAAAGACTTAGACTTATCTTAGACGTTTCATCGATCTTTTGAGAAACACTTTCGAATTTCGATAAGATCGCTTGTTCTGCTGACTGGAAGTGGAACGTCTTTGGGTCATCTCCATTCTTCTTGAGGACCTCCTCGAGTCGTGCTTTCAGGACTTTCTTGGACCCACTGGCATCTTGCTCGTACTCTTCTAATTGTTCACGGAGCTGTTTTAGCGAAAGTTCTTCTAGCAACTTCTTTAGTCGGCACACACGTACTTTTCGCAATGTCTTTTAAAAGTCTTTCCGAATACCGAACAATTAACCGACTCCGATTATTCCCGACGAATAAAGTCCAAAATCTTTTAAAGTCTCTCTGTAATTCACTTATTTATATCGCACTAAGTTTACCGAACACCGACACCAACTGTAACAAAAACGAGCGTTCGGGTATTTATTTACGACTTTAATATTTATTTATACAAGTTTACTTTACAAACTTTAGCTTAAGACTAAACTCTATTTACAAATATGCCGTATCTATATATGCGATAAAGTTATAATGGAACATTCCAGAAATATCCGCGCCCATCTTGATATCTCCCATCTCTATACCAGTCGATCCATTTGTCTGTCAGCACGCCCACGTGATTTACCTTCCAGAATTCTCGGGATTCTCGCCGCGAAGATTAGATTACGCCATTCTCTTGTTGTTTAATATTACGGGCGCCGATCAAGAGTTTTCTTTCGTTACAGTACGTAATATATATTATGATGTGTATGTATATATAAATAGTGTAGAAGGCACGCAACGACCCGTGTTGAGCTGCCCCCCCCCCCCACTTGCAAAAATTAAAAAACAAATAGCCCTGATTTATGAGCTATTTATGAGCTTTCATATTCCGCAAACTAAAAATTTTGAGCTCGTTCCACTGAGCAGGAATTTAATACTTTAGTGGGGGGGGGGGGCTGAGTCAGCCCCCTTAAACTTAAAAATAGGAATATTGAATTGGTTTTTGCGGCAGAATTACGAGCTATTTATGAGCTCTTGAAATTATATAGTTTCGATTTTTGAGCTCATCCCCTTCACCCCCAAACAACCCTTTAATTGATTTAACTTAAGAGAAAAATGCTGAGAAAGATCGTATTGCGGATATAATTCCTATAGCTTATATACTCTAAGAATAAACCATTAAATCACGTGCATTTGGATTATTGAGCTACAACCCCTTTGCAAGAAAACCACCCTATCTTCCCGGCTTAAGAGAAAGTTGTACTTAAAATGCATTAAATTGATTATTTGGCGACTAAATATCATTTAATAATTTATAAGCTTCCAAATTACGCGCATTTAGATCAGTAAATTGCAATTTATTTTGTATAGTGCAGTCACTGAAGGTAAAAATCAACGATTACCTTCAATTTCGGTGAACCTTCATCGATTTTCACGAAAATTGGTCAGTGGGTAGAGGATACCAAGGTGACATGGTACCACCTTGCGCCTTTACCCTGAGGGTGGATACCGCCCCTTCTCGGGGGTGAAAATTATTTTATAAAAAATAACTGCACAAATCTATAAAAGAACAAATTATAAGCAAAATTTATTATATAAAGTTATTAAAATAAGTCAATACTTTTTAAGTTGTTAAAGATCAAAAATTTTAATTATTCGTGAAAAAATGCATGTTTTGAAGCGGTCTTTCGTAAATCACTGAAAAACTGTAAGTTTTTACAAAAAAGTTAATAGTAGTTTAATTCGTATAGCTTATATTCTAAGAATAAACTCTTAAATCACGCACCTTTCGATTATTGAGCTACAACCCCTTCGCAAGAGGACCATCCCATATTCCCGGCTTAAGAGAGAGTTGTACTTAAAATAATTTAAATTAATTATTTGGCGACTAGATATCGTTTAATAATTTATGAGCTCGCAAAATATACGCATCTCAATTATTGAATTGCCATTTTCTTTCTATAGTGCAGTCACTGAAGGTAAAAATCAACTATGACCTTCGATTTCGGTAAATCTCCATTCATTTTCACGAAAATTGGTGAGCGGATAGAGGATACGTCAAGAAAGAAAATTAACAATAACAACTTAGCCGGGGTATATGTCACCCCTTCTCGGGGGTGAAAATTATTTTATTAAAAATAACCCCACAAATCAAGAGAGGGACAAATTGTAAGCAAAATTTGTTATATAATGTTATTAAATTAAATCAATACTTTTTGACAGTTTTTCAACCAAAATTAATTTGACAATCTTTTTTATCTATCTTTTTATCTAATTAGTTTTCTTATAATCCTCTACATTTCATAGATTTCAAAGTGTCAGGCACCTACAATTATATTAAATATATGACATCTGGGAACTGTACATTTTTAAAAATTTTTCCTATTTGTCATTTTCCATACTTTGACCTCTGCCCATATCTCAATAACATATACGAGCAAAGACCTTCACATTAGTACAAGTGTCTACAATAAAGCTATTTCGTACTTAGCTTCGTACATTAAAAACACACCCACTCGAACGTTGTCTTTCTCATTTCTAACACAACATTCTCTGTTTCTCAACACACATCTTCCTTCAGGATCCATTCAAATTTCAAAAATTTACTATGTTTTGACCTACGAAGCATGTCTGCTTGCCCTGTCCCTCACCTAGCTATCCTATTAGCATAAGTTGGACGTATAAACATGTTATCAACGAACTGGCAACGCATCCCTTGTAACGGCATGTAAGTGGATCAAAATAATATTTTAATATTTATTATTTTTGAATTTTAGAAGCATTTGTAATTTTTGATTAAAAATTTTTAATAAGTTTTTTTAATAGTTTTTAATGATTTTTAAAAGATTTTACTCGTTCAACAAATAGTCATAAACCGCATGCATCCATGTACGTATACATGCTTATGAGTATCTGTTTCTCATATGTGTGCATATGTATGCACCAGTTTGTTGTTCTGAAATGTCAACAGTTGCATACCCCCTTTTTTTCAAAATTTTTTCAAATTTTGGCTTTCTATTAGCATTTGTACAACCAGACAATGTTCTAACTCTGGCTTTCTTTAATTGTAGCATTTAACTATGTACTTGTAACGCCGACCTGAAGATGATCTGAATAGTGTAGAGATCGAAACCGGTCGTCAAAGTATTATTAAATGATTGTGAGTAAGTCTGTGTTTCATTACTATATTCAAAACTTTTTGAGTTATTAAAGATCAAATATTTTAATCTTTGTGAAAGAAAATGCATGCTTTAAAGCGATTTTTCATAAATAACTTAAAAACTGTAAGTTTTTACAAAAAAGTTTTTATCACTAAAATTGAAGCTAATAAAAAATATAATAAATTGCTGACTTGAAAAACCCTTTAATGTAAATTTAAAGTAAGTTATAGGTAATTAAATCTATAGTTCACATCTTAGGATTCAAGCTTAAATAACGGGAAAGAGATGCATTTTATAACACTTACTAAATACTTGTCAAAGTACTTATAGAAATACCTATCAAATGAGCTCCAGAAAAAGTTTATAGCATTAAAATTTATACTCCAAAAATTTTTACAAAAAAAAATGAATTTTTTAATCACTCTGTTAATTTTTATGATATCAGGCACATCCAACTATTTGAAAGGTAATTTCAAGAGCTATAAAACTATTACATTTAGGCCCGATACTTTATGTCTCGATTAACAGCCGGTTAGTTCACCGGGGTTTAATCGTGACCTCTTTAGGGTCTCTTGCGTTGTAATAAATGCAATTATAAGTATTATTATTATTCTTATTTATAATCATAATAATACTTGTAATTGCATTTATTACAACGCAAGAGACCCTAAAGAGGTCCCGATTAAACTCCAATTAACTAACCGGCTGTCAACCGAGACATAAAGTCTCGGCTTAATCTTTCAAATACTTTATTTTTTAGGATAATAGGTTAAAAGGCTCCAGTTACATTGTTCTCGTAGTATACAATACATAAATCAAAAGACAAGTAAAATCTTTGCTAATAAAAAAAAACTCAAATTTCGTTATCTATCATATTTTACGTCAATCGAGTATTGTTGGAGTTATTATTATTTTTAAATATGATCTAAAAAAATAAAGTATTTGAAAGATTATGTAATACAGTTTTATAGCTGTATACTTTATAAGTATAAATTTTGATAGTTATTTCAAAGTACTTTGACAAGTATTTAGTACCTAAGTGTTATAAAATGCATCTCTTCCCGTTATTTAAGCTTGAATCCTTAGATTTGAACAGTCGCAGAAAAAAATATACATTTAATTACCAATAACTTACTTTAAATTAACATTAAAGGGTTTTTCAAGTAAGCAATTTATTATATTTTTTATTAGCTTCAATTTTAGTAATGAAAACTTTTTTGTAAAAACTTACAGTTTTTGAGTTATTTATGAAAAATCGCTTTAAAGCATGCACTTTCTTTCATAAAAATTGAAATATTTGATCTTTAATAACTCAAAAAGTGTTCATTTATTTTAATAACATTATATAACAAATTTTGCTTACAATTTGTCCCTCTCTTGATTTGCGGGGTTATTTTTAATAAAGTAACTTTCACCCCCGAGAAGGGGTGACATATACCCCAGGCTAAAACCGCAAGTTGTTATTGTCAATTCGTGAAAATGAATGGAGATTTACCGAAATCGAAGGTCATAGGTGATTTTTACCTTTTGTGACTGCACTATAGAAAGAAAATGACAATTCAATAATAATTGAGATGCGTATATTTTGCGAGCTCATAAATTATTAAACGATATGTAGTCGCCAAATAATTAATTTAAATTATTTTAAGTACAATTCTCTCTTAAGCCGGGAATATGGGATGGTTTTCTTGCGAAGGGGTTGTAGCTCTATAATCGAAAGGCGCGTGATTTAAGAGTTTCTTTTAGAATATAAGCTATACAAATTAAACTACTATTAACTTTTTTGTAAAAACTTACAGTTTTTCAGTGATTTACGAAAAACTGCTTTTTTAAAACATGCATTTTTTTTCACGAGTAATTAAAATTTTTGATCTTTAATAACTTAAAAAGTATTGACTTATTTTAATAACTTTATATAGTAAATTATGCTCTTAATTTGTTCTTTTATTGATTTGTGCAGTTATTTTTTATAAAACAATTTTCACCCCCGAGAAGGGGCGGTATCCACCCTCAGGGTAAAGGCGCAAGGTGGTACCATGTCACCTTTGTTTCTTGACGTATCCTCTAACCACTGAAATTTTCGTGAAAATCGGTGAAGGTTCACCGAAATTGAAGGTAATCGTTGATTTTTACCTTCAGTGACTACACTATACAAAATAAATTGCAATTTACTGATCTAAATGCGCGTAATTTGGAAGCTTATAAATTATTAAATGATATGTAGTCGCCAAATAATTAATTTAATGCATTTTAAGTACAACTTTCTCTTAAGCCGGGAAGATAGGGTGGTTTTCTTGCGAAGGGGTTGTAGCTCAATAATCGAAATGCACGTGATTTAATGGTTTACTCTTAGAGTATATAAGCCGCAAAAACCAATTCAATATTCCTATTTTTAAGTAGTGGGGGGGCTGACTCAGCTTCCCCCCACTAAAGTATTAAATTCCTGCTCAGTGGAACGAGCTATTTTTAGTTTGCGGAATATGAAAGCTCATAAATAGCTCATAAATCAGGGCTATTTGTTTTTTGATTTTTGCAAGTGGGGGGGGGGGCAGCTCAACACGGGTCACGCAACGCGTATATAATATTGGTATAACAGCTATTTTTGGATGGGGATAAAGAATTGATTTCGCGTCCGTCATCGTTTAGTCGAAATAAATTTTGTATGTATATATATTATCTTCTTCTTCAGCCTGTTTGCATCCACTCCTGGACAAAGGCCTCCCCATGAGTTCTCCATTCTTCTCTGTTTTGTGCTATTTGGTGCCAGTTTCTCCCCATTTTTGCATTGATGCCGTCTAGCCAACGTTTTTGTGGTCTTCTTCTACTACGACTGTGCTCGCGTGGTCTCCAATGTACAATGTTTTTCGTCCACATTTCGATGTTTTGTCGTGCCACGTGTCCTACCCAGGTCCGTTTCATTTGCATTTCAATTCTTCTAATTACATATTCCACTTTCGTCCTGCTTCGCATGTCCTCATTTTGTATATGTTCCCTCAGAGATACTCCTAACATAGCTCGTTTGATCGCCCTCTGTGTCGTTCTCAATCTATTGGCTGATATCTCTGTAAGTGTCATCGTCTCCATTCTATACGTCATAATTGGTAGAATACAACTGTTGAATACTCTTTTTTTTAGATTTATTGGTATCTTTTTGTTCTTCAACACAACACTGAGTCTTGCTACTGCTGCCCAAGTCATTCGGATTCTTTTAGTTATTTCTGCCGTTTGATTCTGTTTGCCTAGTTTGATCGTGTGATCTAGATATATATACTTTTCGACACTTTCGATATCACTTCCATCTAAGTCGATTGTGACATATTGATTTGTCATCACTTTTGTTTTATTTGTTTTTGTCCTCTGTCTAACTTCTCTCTTCGTTCTATTTTGCTTGTTATTAGACCTTCTGATACATTTATTTGCATAGTTGAATTGCCGTATATGTTTTTAAGGAGTATTCTATATCTAGAATCTAATGGCTAGAAGCTAATGGCTTATTGTAATCCACAAATGCTAAATGAAGAGGTTCATTGTATTCGTTGCACTTTTCGATAAGTGTCGTTATTAGGTTTGTTCCAACTCGTCGAGAACCGTACAATGTACGGTAACGCTTCTGCGCAATAGATAAAATGCGTTTTAACTTAAAATGGACCGTTCATTGTACCGTCCCTTTGTCGTTCCAACTTAATTTGGGATCGTTCGACGTACGGTTTCTGAATCGTTATTTCAGTACCTGGTCAAAAGGTATTGCCGTTTGGACTGACCTGCGCATTATGCAGTACCTCCAAAAATTCTCATTTTAGTTCAGGTTCAGGCGGTCGTTTTATTTTTATTTCAAAGTATTCAAAGTAAATTTATGTGCTTTCAGCCACACTTTTATATTATTTATTGTTGACATTTTATTATTATTAAATTGTTAACTTTTTTCAATTATTAGATTATTTTTGCTTCAATTTAATTGATTCTTCTTTTAATTTGTTGTTTGTTTTTTTTTAAGAATTCCTTATTCTTGGTCCATCGTTCATTATAATATTCTATAATTATAATTCTAATTCGACAGATGTATTTGGTGTTTATATACATGGAATTTCTTTGTTCTGTTTTATTATCATTTAAATATTGGGGTATTTTTAGCCTCAGTACTTGGTATTTTTGATTTTTAAAGTACCAAGTTTGCATTATTTATATTTTATATACACATATAAATCTAAGAATAATTTGGTATCGTTTTCATTCCATTTATAATCGAACTGTTTGTGCTTTGTGAAGATGGTTGATGGTTCTGGCATGGATGGATAAACAATTACGTATTCTCATAAATATAAATAGGTATGACGTATTCTCATGCACAATGTTTCAACTAGGTAACTAATATACATTTTTCAAATTAATTAAGAAAAATAAATCACTATTTCTGATTAAAATACAGAAATGAGGAAACAAAGTGGCAAACAAACAAATGACAAGAAACCAATTGTTGTTCTTTATTTATTTTTTGGCCTATTTTAAACAAATTGCCAGAATTCAAACCTTCAAACAAATAACCAGTACTTAGGATAGTGTCAAAATCCGTTCCAACACGTCCCATCTTCACCACGGCCTCCGTACCGTTCGCGAACGATGCTAAGTCAAAGCACGCGCATAAAATCAATGCCAAACAGTTTCGTGATCGTTTTAAAACCGTACAAAAGGGGCAGTTGGAACAAACCTATTGCCTGTAGGTGTTCTATGGTACTACGTCAACAGGCTGGTAACTATCGAATTTATTTAATAGCCTGTTAGTAATTATTTTGGTAAGCTTTCTGTACGGATGTGGCAACAGGCTTATTGGTTTTAAATTTTTTCGTTTGTGGTACCTACATATTAGGTGTATGGTGTATGTATATATAAATAGTACAGGAAGCACGCAACGCGTGTACTTCTTTTTGGATCGAGAAAAAGCATTGAATTCGCAACCGTCGTCTCTACGGCGAGATATTAGTAATTTATACACTATAGGTTGAATTGCGTATGTAAGTTCGAACGAACTTATAATGGTTGGAGGAGGGATAGAGTGTGTACCCGAAGGAGCTTGCGAAGCAAGCGCATAAGGGGCCACACGGTCCCTACTCCAATCATTATAAGTGATTAGTGTTTTTGTACACTTTCTGGATGGGAAAAAAGCATTGAATTCGTGACCGCCATCGCTTCGCGGAAATAAATTCTGTATGTTTATGTATTATGTGTATGTCTATACAGAGAGAGTCTGTAATTTGGAATAAATTCAATATCTCAAATACTAATTGTTTGTTCGAAAAATACTAAGACCCGTCGATTAGTATTTCAAATTGTCCTTTTTGACATACAATAATAATGTATACAGGGTGTCCCAACTTAGAGATATGACGTCATCGTTGATTTTCTTAAATGGAACACTGTCATTTTGATAGCTATTTTGATAGGGTGTGTAAAGTTATACACAACTGCAAAATATCAAATTTTTATTCTGTACCATTTACAAGATAATAGAAAATAACAAAGTTATATCTGTAATTTGGAATAAATTCAATAATTAAAATACTAATTGTTTTTTTTAAATGCTTAGACCCTTCGATTAATATTTCAAATTGTCATTTTTGACATACAATAATAATGTATACAGGGTGTCCCAATGTAGAGATATGACGTCATCGTTGATTTTCTTAAATGGCAACACTGTCATTTTGATAGCTATTTTGATAGCGCGTGTAAAGTTATACACAACTGCAAAATTTCAAATTTTTATTCCCTGCAATTTACAAGATAATAAAAAATAACAAAGTTATGGAAAACAAGTAATTAAATAACAATTGAATTTAATTATTTCAATTATGCAAATACTCATAATTTTGCCCTCAATTATTGTCAAATTGTCAATGGGCAACGTTATGAGCATTTGCTTAATTGAAATAATTAAATTCAATTATTATTAGATTACTTGTTTTTCATAACTTTCGTTATTTTTTATTATCTCGTAAATGGTAGGGAATAAAAATTTGATACTTTGCAGTTGTGTATAACTTTACACACGCTATCAAAATAGCTATCAAAATGACAGTGTTGCCATTTAAGAAAATCAACGATGACGTCCATATCTCTAAATTGGGACACCCTGTATACATTATTATTGTTATGTCAAAAATGACAATTTGAAATACTAATCGACGGGTCTGAGAATTTTTCAAAAAAACAATTAGTATTTTAATTATTGAATTTATTCCAAATTACAGATATAACTTTGTTATTTTCTATTATCTTGTAAATGGTACAGAATAAAAATTTGATATTTTGCAGTTGTGTATAACTTTACACACCCTATCAAAATAGCTATCAAAATGACAGTGTTCCATTTAAGAAAATCAACGATGACGTCATATCTCTAAGTTGGGACACCCTGTATACATTATTATTGTATGTCAAAAAGGACAATTTGAAATACTAATCGACGGGTCTTAGTATTTTTCGAACAAACAATTAGTATTTGAGATATTGAATTTATTCCAAATTACAGACTCTCTCTGTATAGACATACACATAATACATAAACATACAGAATTTATTTCCGCGAAGCGATGGCGGTCACGAATTCAATGTTTTTTTCCCATCCAGAAAGTGTACAAAAACACTAATCACTTATAATGATTGGAGTAGGGACCGTGTGGCCCCTTATGCGCTTGCTTCGCAAGCTCATAATTATTGTCAAATTGTCAATGGGCACAGGGCCGGACTGGCTCCTAAAAAAGGCGCCAACCCAAATTCTAAAAAAGGCGCCAACCCAATTTCTAAACAAAGGCGCCAGACCCCCTTCTAAGCTTTTGCATCGAACTTTTTTGAAATCCTAGTGCATTAGGCCTGTATCCCGCGTACCAAAAAAAGTTGTATAATAGCAAGCTGAAAATTTGTTAATAGGTTAACGATGTCTAGTCGGATAAACTTGGATGTATGGGAACACTGGAATATGTGAAGTTTTAATTGTGGTAACAGGTTAAAAATTTGATACGTCAGACTACGAAAACTGTCACATGTATTTTGTCGGACAGAACTTCCAATTGATTTGTTACCCACTCATTAAACTCTCATGCAAAAATCAGACTGGTATTTATTATCAACTGAGCATTTTAATAAGTCAGACACGTAGAACATGTTAAATGACAGAAATTATGTTGGTGATAAATAGCAGTCTGATTTTTGCATAAGAGTTGAATGAAAGGGAAACAAATTAATTGGAAGTTCTGTCCGACAAAATAAATGGGACGTTTTCGTAGTCTGACGTTCCAAATTTTTAACCTGTAGTACCATTAAAACTTCCCCTGTTCCAGTGTTTCCCAAACACAAGTACATCAAAGTTTGTCCGATTAGACATTGTTAACTTATTAACAAATTTTCAGCTTGCTATTATACAACTTTTTTTGGTACGCGGGATCCTGGCCTACATGTAAAGTAAATTAATATTACTTGTGATTTTTTTAAGTTTAATATTAATTTAAAACCATAAAGTAATTTACCATTTTTCAACTGCTTCTACAGAAGAATCTACTGGTTCAAAAACATTGATCAACAATCATGATTATTGGTGTTCAACAGAAGGTACTTTTAAAATGATTTCAAATTCTTAGAGCGCTCTAAAATAGCAGAGTAAACCTCGATAAAAAAGCCGCAATCACACTGTTTCAGGTGATCCGTAAATGAGCAGTGAATGGCCTAATGTCAGTCGCTCGCAAACGGAGCCCTCGGAGAACTGGCGAAAGTCCTTTGTAATTCAAGCCTTAGCGTGGGCAAGGGCTCACTGCCTCGCCGGACAGTATAATTCTCTTCTAATCGCGGGAACTATATGGATAAGTATTTAATCAATTAGGAAAAAATAAAACAAAACGAAGTGAGAATGAAGCGTGTCACCGGTGGTGGTGCAGCTTTAACAAGGTATGAATGAAATGATAAGGTGTTCATTCTAATAAAGGGAACAAAGGAAAAATTCTAAGCGAAGAGGGAAAGAGGAAGAAAGAGACTATGATCTTCGGAAGAATGGGATCTATTCGAAGATCTCCAGTCAGTGGTAGGGACCTGACCAAGATGGATCTCCCAGGGGAGACAACCTTGCAAAGGAGCTCCTCACTTGGGGAGAAAAGACCTAGAGAGAAGGAGGAGACCTCCGACATAACAGTCATGGTAAGAACAATGGATAAACTTACCAGAGTTAGAAATAATTTAGTGATACTAATGTCCGACCATACAAACACGAAGGTCGAGATCAAGAATGAGGTAAAAAACTTAAAGATAGTCACCAAAGACATGGAGAGCAATCTCAGACAAGTCGGCCTCGGCAGCATTGAGAAACGAAATAGAATAGTAGAGCAAACCGGTGAGGAAGGAACGACTAAGGAAACGGCAGGAGTGTCCACACAGGTCGGCTTCGAAGAGTTCTTTCCCGAAAAACTTAGTGAAGAAGAGATAGAAATGATGGCAACGGTTCTGAACTCAGGAGAAAGAGGCTTTAAAAAATAAAGTACATTATAAAGTCGAATGGGAAGAAGCTCACTATAGGGTCGCCAAACCGGGAAGATAGAATAAACCTACATGCGACTTAGTAGTGGTCATGGATTCAGTGAGGGGGAAAGGTTCCACAACCTGACAAGGAAAAACAGGAACTGGGAGTATGTGCAGGAGGTACATACAGACCAGGAAAGGTGGAGTACTTCCAACTTCGTACTATGATCACGGTGACAAGGACGGGTCAGAAGGAAGAGAACCGGGAAAACCGTCAAACTATTTTCATGGTCCCTGCAGAGAAAGGAGTGACGGAAATCGACGGGGACAAGAGACTACTGGCAATTATTTCTAAATTGAGGAAAGACATGGAGACACTGGGGACCAGAGAGGCGTCCCTAAGAGTAGTGGAGGCTACAAAGGTAGGAGCTACAGGAAGCTCCTGGAAGTTACATTTATGGGTATGGACTTTCACCTCGCGCAGGTGGAGTATGAATGCGGGGAAAGTAGGATGGAGACGCAGAAGGTTTTCCTTTGAAGGAAGGTAGAAAATCCCATGCCGAGTTGCTCAAGTAAATCAAGGGTAGCCTAGACACAAAGAAGGAGGCGATTAGCATCACAAGCGCTAAGAATACTACGGACGAGGACTTCACCCTCAAAGTGGCAGGGAAAGAACAGGCCAAGCGCCTGACGAAGAATATCGTGGCCTGCACGGATGAAGGGAAAATAGAGAAGGGAACACAAACGTCATGGTAGGATTGACACACATCACAGCCAAGAAGCCCCTGGAAAGAAAACATATACCAATTGACTGGAACTCGTGCAAGATTCGAGAGAGACTGCATGCCCAGCGCTGCTTTAGATGCCTGCAGTTCGGGCATAGTAAAACCGACTGCAAGGGAGAAAACATGACGGACTCCTACTACAGATGTGGCAAAGGGGGCACCAGGCACGATAGTGCAGTAATGAGGCGACTTTTTGCCTCACTTGTAAAGAATCCGGTTACAGAGCCGACAGCTTACAGTGCCCGCAGTATAAAAAACTCATCCTCGAAAAGCGGGGGCTTAAGAGACACCTGGCCACAAGGGATGAGGAAAGGGTGGATGAAAGCACCAAGGACCAGAACTCAGACAGCGTATAGGTATGTTAGAGAGATAAGAACCATCTAATTAGAAGTTCCTTTAAATAAATATGGGAAGGGCGAGGGCCGCTCACGACGTTGCAGAGGTACTTACACGAAGGGAATGTTATCACATTTAGTCTCTCGACAAAGAATCATTGAAGATAAGAGATCTAACGTGACCATATACGTGATGAACCGAGGAGTTGGCATCACCAGACACTCTGTTAAGGATCGGTATGTTGAAGTACAAGTTTGATACCTGATGGTGTACAATTGCTATGTTTCACCAAATGTCCAGCTTTGAGTATATGAAGAGTATATTGACTCGATTATCCAAGAGGCTGGGACAGAGAGTGTACCGGTCTCCGGTTACCGATGGTAAAACCCATCGTCTATTTGTTGACTTCAAAGCCGCGTACGACAATGCTAAGAGAACAGTACTATACCAATCAATACATGAGTTTGTTATACCAGAATAACTAGAATGACCAACTCCGACCAACTAGAATGACAATGTCTGACTGAAAAGAGTGCGTAAGTATAGAGAAATATAATTCTAGAACTTTTGAAATAAAGGATGGACAAGGGGATGCGCCGGTAACCTGAATGTGAACGATCGTCCATGGAACCAAAGAGTTTAAGATGGGAAAGGGAAATACGTATGATAATGGATCCATGCGCCTACGTTCGTAGGTAATAGTAAATACTTTCCGGACATCTCGCTGGTTTCAACGTTACTTCTAAACAGGGTCGTAAGCTGGACTGTTTTAAAAGAAGAATCACTCAGCTTACATAAATATGTGAGTTTTGAACTAGCGAGTAAAAGGAAGAAACGGAAAGATGAAGATATCGATCTAAAGAGATTTTTAAATGAGTAAGTCTTTGTGGGTGCTTTTAGCCTGATTGGTCTGAGATGCGAGGATGTGAGTGAGTTGATCGAGGATCTGAGTGGGGCACCGGAGTTGGCTTGTGTTAGGTCAAATGGGTGGTATGAAAGAAAATAACCATACTGGTTGAATGAGGGGCTTGAATATCAGAGAACGAATTGTATGAGAGTAAGAATGGAGTGGAAGAGGTTATTAAAAGTTCAAGCAGGAAAAAGAGAATCAATGAATTAAAGCGAATGCAGAACCAGTACAGAAATGAGATTACATGATTCAAGAGAGAAAAGTGAAGTAACCTGTTTCAGGATCTCAAAAGAGATATCTGGGGACAGTGTTTCAAGATGGTGTGTATCTAACAGAAGGGGAAAAGACACACTATCCCCTGCCCGAGGAGAAGAGAGTGTTTAATACGGGAGCTCTTTCCTCAAGTGGAGAAGAGACGTTTAAGTGTTACTTGTTTCATAGAGGCGGTACCCTTTACTGAGTTGGAACTCGGCGAGGCCGTTGGATGGATAAAGATCCGAAAGGTACCTGGCATAGACGGAGTCATACCGGAGAAGCTAAGGCTCGCCGCACAACTGAACCAAAAGAGGTCAGAAAACCTGGGTGCCATTTTCGAGCTATGTGTGTTGGCCTTTGATTACCTGATGCGAGTTGAATTTTGTTGTACCCACTGGCTTCATTATGATGTAGGATTCTAGGGTGCAAAAATCTTGTATGTATGATTTAGTTATGGCGCGCAGAAAACTGCACTCATTAGGCCAATTGTGGGATGTAACGCTATTGTAATATAATATAAACAGATGACATTGATACCTACGAAAGGCTCCTGAATCGTAAAATAGCCGCGCGACTCATCTAAGCTATTTATTATAACAGAAACCGTGGATACGAAAGGCGCCCGAATCTTAAAAATGGTCTTCGAGGGCGCCGTGCGTCCTCGGAGCAGATATTGATACCAACAAAAGGTCTTCGAGGGCGCCGCGCGTTGCATCCAAGCAATTTATTATAATAGAAACAGAGGATGTTGATACCTACGAATGGCGCCCGAATCGTAAAAATTGTCTTCGAGGGCGCGCGCGTCCTCGGAGCAGATATTGATACCCACAAAGGCATCCGAATCGTAAAAATGATCTTCGAGGGCGCCGTTCGTCGCATCTAAGCAATTTATTATAACAGAAACAGCGGACATAATTACCTACAAAAGGCGCCCGAATCGTAAAAATGGTCTTCGAGGGCGCTGCGCGTTCTCGGAGCGGATATTGATATCCACGAAAGGCGCCCGAATAGCCTACGATATTTGATTATCTGATATCTGGTATTTTGTTGTACCCACTGGCTTCATTATGTAGGTTTCTGGTGTTAAACGGCGAAATCACAAGCAAGTAGAAACATTTTTTAGGGGAACGGTAGCTGCATCAGATTTGTATAACAGTTCAAAAAAATTTTTTTTTCAGCGTTTAATTTTTTTAATGGATAGATAGTAACCAAGGCAAAAGGCGCACCGGCCCGATGGCCGGTGGGCCGGCGGGCCAGTCCGGGCCTGAATGGGCAACGTTATGAGCATTTGCTTAATTGAAATAATTAAATTCAATTATTATTAGATTACTTGTTTTTCATAACTTTCGTTATTTTTTATTATCTCGTAAATGGTAGGGAATAAAAATTTGATACTTTGCAGTTGTGTATAACTTTACACACGCTATCAAAATAGCTATCAAAATGACAGTGTTGCCATTTAAGAAAATCAACGATGACGTCCATATCTCTAAATTGGGACACCCTGTATACATTATTATTGTTATGTCAAAAATGACATTTTGAAATACTAATCGACGGGTCTGAGAATTTTTCAAAAAAACAATTAGTATTTTAATTATTGAATTTATTCCAAATTACAGATATAACTTTGTTATTTTCTATGATCTTGTAAATGGTAGAGAATAAAAATTTGATATTTTGCAGTTGTGTTTAACTTTACACACCCTATCAAAATAGCTATCAAAATGACAGTGTTGCCATTTAAGAAAATCAACGATGACGTCATATCTCTAAATTGGGACACCACATTATTATATATATTATATATATATAATATATATATATATATATATATATATATATATATATATATATATATATATATATATATATATATATATATATATATAGGTATATGAGTTAGTTAGAAGCAACCTACCTTGCTCGTTTCGGTACGAAACCGATCTGTGCCTCTACTTTGAGGCCACGAGATGTCACCTGGTATTTATTGAAAAATACCTACGGCGTCAAACAAGCAGGAAATAATCGCAACTTTCTACTTTTTAAAAAGTATGAAAATAATTGCGATTATTTCCTGCTTGTTTGACGCCGTAGGTATTTTTCAATAAATACCAGGTGACATCTCGTGGCCTCAAAGTAGAGGCACAGATCGGTTTCGTACCGAAACGAGCAAGGTAGGTTGCTTCTAACTAACTCATATTGCGCTAGTCCCATAAGGACTGCATGGCTGTCTTACGGCCTCGGGTATACGGAGGAAATATTCTACATCTTCGTCTGTTCTGAGAGCTTGGCTGATGAGCTGTAGACAGCGAAAACGTTCCCAAGATGGCAGCACAGACGAAGGTAGAATATTTATTTCCCGTATAATATTTTACATATATATATATATATATATATATATATATATATATATATATATATATATATATATATTAATAAAAACTTAAAAGAGTACACCTTTCAATTGCTGCAGAACCCAATATCCATAAAAGTCTGTCTATATATATATATATATATATATATATATATATATATATATATATATATATATATATACATTACATATATTATATATACATATATACAGTATACATTATTATTGTATGTCAAAAAGGAAAATTTTAAATACTAATCGACGGGTCTGAGCATTTTTCAAAAAAACAGTTAGTATTTAAGATATTGAATTTATTCCAAATTACAGACTCTCTCTGTATAAATACACTCGGGGCCAAAATTAACCAGACACCTTAAGAGCAAGGACACACCAGGCGGCGCGCGTCGAATCGACGTCGAGGCAGCGTAAAACACATGGCGCGGTATAACAGCGGCAGCTATGCTACGATTTAAAGTATTTGTATTTCGTTGTTGCCAAATTTAGTCACGTGTTGGCTGCTGTACGATACGATGTCTGAAAGTTATGACGATTTGGCTTTTGTAATAAATACAAGTTTATTTTATCTTAGATTAAAGAAAAAAAGAAACGCAGATATTGGATACATCCCATCATAAAGGAACGAAATTATAAGGGATTTTTTACACATTATATTAACCTTATTCGAGGTGTGCAAGTACTTGGAAGGGGAAACGAGAAACGACCCTGCGCGAGTCGCGGAGAAATATTGCAACTATCTTAAATAATTCATATTGTCAATTGAAATTGTCAAATTGACGTATATTTCATACCTTCTGTCAATGAAGCAGAAAAATTATATATTGCTCCACAATATTGATATGATATGCAATTATTATATAAAGGTAAATTTAATTAATTTTATTTTGCTTGCAGTACTGCCTTTTTAATAACTAATTTTATTTACTACATACAATTGCTGACGTTTTCATAACATAACCTGAATCTTATTTTTTCTTCTTATTATTTTTTGGACTATGCCTTGACAATTATCCAGTAACCAGGACTAATATAATTGGCCAACATAATTAAAAGTGCGAATTTTAGTATAGAGCGTAGAAATAGGGGTCGCTTTGCCGAACTTGCACGGTCCCAATAAGGCCCAGAGATGTTTTTTAATTTTACAAGAATGTCTAAAAAATCTTTTCAGGAGTTATTAGTGAGTATTAAAGAGCTGTGTTCAAGAAATAAAACCGTTATGAGGGAAAGCATATCACCTAAGAAAAACTATTTATAACGCTAAGAGGCTGTCCATTCTATGGTACGCCACTGAGCAAATACAGGTGTTAAATTGATGCCCCTCTATTGTACCCCATCTATTGGGAAATAGTATGTTTCACAAATTAATATTAACAAAAAAATTATTCAAATTAAAGCCAAAGTACGTATCGAGAAAGACGAAAACCAGAATATACAAAACCGTAAAAAGAGCAACAGTCACCTACGGATGTGAGACATGGGTGCTAAATAAAACAGAAGAAAAAATGATATAGAGTTGAGAACGGAACGTGCTAAGAGCTATTTTCAGGGGAAAGAATACAGATACAGAAGACGGCTGGCATAGAAGCACCAATCAAGAATTAAGGATGCTTTACAAGGAACCAAGTGTAACAAGATACACAAAGTCATAAAGAATCAGGTGGGCAGGTCATGTCGAGAGGATGGGTAAGGGAAGAATGCCAAAGATGGTACTGCACAGAAGACCAGTTGGGACTAGGAGACGAGGTAGACCAAGAAAAAGACGGCAAGAAAGTTTCAGGAAGGTGTAGTATCGATGGAAATTACACACTGGAAAGAGGAGCTGAAAAATAGGATATAGTGGAGAACCATAGTTCAGCAATTTTTACATAGACATCAAATAAAATTATATATAAATTATTAGCATAAACTGTATTATCTAAAATTGTAAATACAAGGCCTGTAGAGCATAATAAATAAAATAATAAATAAGGCCTGTTTTTTTATTATTCTGTTTTAGTCCAGAGAAATAAGATTTTCTCGTGACACATCCCCCTCCAGGCCGAAACCAAATTTTTTGAGTAGTATGGACATCTATATTAATAACCTATATGTTTCCTGCAGCCGATTTTGATGATATACATAGTTATAAACAAATGAAGATCAAAAAACGCTAAATTTTCGCCTTTTTCGTCTATTACTAAAAAGTGAAGCAGTTTAAACAAATTTGAGAGTAAGAAACTGATAAATCATATAAAAAACTTCAATATGGCGTTCGCTGCATATGTCTATCCTTATTTGTTGCTTAGAAAATTGCAAAATAAGTCATAAATTTTGAGATTTTATAAATGTTCATAACTTATGTAAAAATTAAGTTAGAACTTTATTATTCCACGAAATGATGAGACTTATGGTGCTTAAATTATATTCCAAATTTCAAAGCAATTGGTCAAATTGTTTAAAAGTTATTTAATTTGTTTATCCCAAATTAATTTAAACATTATAAGTCAGAAAACGGTGAGGTTACAGTAATACTTCGGACGGTTTGTGAAAGAAGAAGATTTATGCTATTAACTTAATTTAAAAAAAATGACAAAAAATAATTATAAATAGTGTAAAATTATTTTGCAAAACCATGTCGATTTTTTGCTTATAAACAATTAGAATAACTTTTTAACCGTTACCCGTAGAAAAATTATTTTTCCATATTTAGAAAGACTAAATTTTTATACACATTCAGAAAAAAAAACAATTGTCCTACGACAATTAGGGACAAAGTTAGCCCCCTTCTTTTTTAATTCACAGCAGCTTTGTTTATAACAATTAAGAAATAAAATTAGCCGTATTTGAAAGAACATACTTCAAAGTTTTAACGTACCAAGTATACAAAAGATTTCCCTTCAAGGAAATCGTCCACAAAGCTTAAAAATGTGGCCCTTAAAATCGGCCGGCGTTGAAACTTGGGATAGCGATGAGAGGGGGGAAGGAGCTGTTAACTGTATCTCTGGTTCTCGATTATTTATTTCGTTGTTTCTTTTTTTAATTTATATGTACTTTTTACGTACATTATGAATATGCGTTATTTAAATAAACTAATTGTTATATACACCATCAAATTTGTTTAAACAATTTTTTTTTTCAATTTTTTAAATAATATTTGATGTAACTTTTATTGTAAAACGTACATATTAGTTATACAGGGCGTAACAAAAATACAGGTCATAAATTAAATCACATATTATGGGACCAAAAATAGATCGATTGGACCTAACTTACCTTAATACAAATGTGCACATAAAAAAAGTTATAGCCCTTTGAAGTTACAAAATGAAAATCGAATTTTTCCAATATATCGAAAACTATTAGAGATTTTTTATTGAAAATGGACATGTATCATTCTTATGACAGGAACATCTTAAAGAAAAATTATAGTGAAATTTTTGCATCCCATAAAAATTTTATGGGGGTTTTGTTCCCTTAAACCCCCCAAACTTTTGTATACAACCCAATTAAATTATTATTGTGGTACCATTAGTTAAACTCACTGTTTTTAAAACTTTTTTGCCTCTTAGTATTTTTTCGATAAGGCAGTTTTTATCGAGTTGCGGCTTCCTTTTTAAAATGTTTACATAAAAATTTTATGGGGGTTTGTTCCTTTAGACCCCCCAAATGTTTGTGTACGTTCCAATTAAACTATTACTGCGGTACCATTAGTTAAACACAATGTTTTTAAAACTTTTTTGTCTCTTAGTATTTCTTCGATAAGGCACCTTTTATCAAGATGTGGCTTCTTTTTTAATATGGTTCAAAATATGCCTAAAAATGTAAATTATAAATAATAAATTTTCATACGATTACCAAGTCTTCATAATCGTACTTAACCATATTATACAAATATGTGGTGGATTTGACTAATATTTAAAATATCTCAATAAAAACTGACTTTTCGAAAAAGTACTAGGAGGCGAAAAAGTTTTAAAAACGTTGTGTTTAACTAATAGTACCACAATAATAATTTAATTGGAACGAACACAAAAGTTTGGGGGGGTTTAAAGGAACAAAACCTCCATAAAATTTTTATGGGGTGTCAAAATTTTACTATAATTTTTTTGTAAGATGCTCCTGCCATAAAAATACCACATGTTTATTTTCAATAAAAAATCTCTTCTATATATTGGACAAAATCGATTTTCATTTTGTAACTTCAAAGGGCTGTAACTTTTTTATGTGCATATTTATACTAAGGTAAGTTAGGTTCAATCGAACTATTTTTGGTCCCAGAATATGCGATTAAATTTATGACCTGTATTTTTGTTACACCCTGTAATTATTATATTACTAATCCTATTCAATTATTCCTAAATCTAAAATTGGCTTATAATATTAAATTGAAAATAAAAAATCTCAAATAAACTAGGTTTTATTTCATGATATACATGGTACTAGATAAACGAAAAATGAAATGTAACAAAATTAGAGAGAGGATAAAAAGAACAAAATTATTTTCAGAAATTTTCTACAATATTGTAATAATTGTATCTTATAAACATTGAAAGTTATAATTTTAAGATTGCAAAAAAAAACAAAAATTAAGATATTTCATACATTTTGGTATGATAGCAAGACTATTAAAATAAAATTAAAGGAGGTTTATCTAGGAATACTTGTATTTTTATGAAAAACGTAACAATTATCAGTTACCCATTTATTATAAGTTTTTGTATAGTCAAGTGCATATGATCCACTCCTATGATTGCCAACAAAGTCATCCTAAAAATATCGTAAAAGAATTTCCAAAAATTGTTTACACAATTTACATAGTTAATTAAATAACCACTTTATTAACAAAAAACATATCCGTAACGTACGCAAAGAGTACATACTTATTAAAAAAAGAAATTCCAAAATAGATAATAGAGAAAGATTGAGGTTTTGATAATCGAAGTCCATAAACTATTTATATCTCTATACTAACAAGTACTCGGTGCAACCAGTTTTGCAAGAGCAGATAGTTTATTTTAATAAAATATCTGATATAAAGATCTGTTGATCTTTATATCAGATATATTTTTAGGTAAAATGTTCCGGAAGTAAAATGAGCCTCCATTCGGATCTCCGGGTGAGGACTATCTCAGGGGGAACACCATTGCAGGTTAGAAAAATCAGGATAGGGTCTTGGAATCTTGGTAGTCTTACAGGTAAGAGTCTGGAGTTAGTGGATGCGCTCAAACGAAGAAGAGTTCAAATTGCTTGTATTCAAGAAACTAGGTGGAAAGGACAAAGGGCGAAAGAACTAGGTGATGGATATAAATTGTGGTATGTAGGGAGTAGTAACACTAGAAATGGAGTTGGTATAATTGCTGATAGTGAAATGAAAGATAACGTAGTAGATGTTGTAAGAACGAGTGATAGAATGATGTCAGTGAAATTTGTAATTGATAAAGAGGTATTGAATGTTGTGTGTGTGTATGCTCCTCAAACAGGTCTGGGTGAGAATGAAAGAAGAGCTTTCTATGATCAATTGGGAGACATACTGAGTGATATTCCAGCGGAGGAGAAAGTTATAATAGGAGGTGATTTCAATGCACATGTGGGCCAAGCCAAGACAGGATATGAAACAATACATGGGGGATTAGGCTTTGGAACTAGAAATGAAGCTGGAGATGACATGCTAGAATTAGCAACAGCATTGGATATGGCGATTGTTAACACATTCTTTAAAAAGAGAGAAACTCAACTTATTACCTACAAAAGTGGACAACATCAATCCCAAATAGACTACTTCATGATAAGGAAAGAAGACATACGTGAATGCAAGGACTGCAAGGTAATAGTTAGTGAGACAGTAAGCCAACAACATAAGCTGCTTGTTCTGGACATCGAAGTAAAAAGCGAAACTAAACAAAAATATCGGAGAGGACCACAAAAAATCAAGTGGTGGATGCTAAAAGATGAGAAGGAAGGTCTATTCAGGGAAAGAATAGTAGAAAAAATATGTTGGAACATGAAAGGAAGCCCTAACACAATTTGGAGAAAAATGGCCAATATTATTAGAGAGACGGCTATTGAAATACTTGGGAAAACGTCAGGAAAGAAGTTTGAAGATAAAGAGACTTGGTGGTGGTCAAATGAAGTACAAGGAAACATAAAAGAGAAGAGAAAATTATATAAAAAGTGGCAAGAAACCAGATCGGACATAGATCTTCAAAACTATATGGTCGCCAAAAAGGAAGCGAAAGTAGCAGTAGCAAAAGCTAAAGCAGAAGCGTATTCAAACCTATACGATCAACTTGATACCAGGGAAGGCGAAACGAAGATATATAAAATAGCCAAACAGAGAGCAAAGAAAGCAAAAGATTTTAATCAGATTAGATGTATCCGAGATGAAAATAATAAAATACTAGTTCACGAAAGGGATGTCAAAAAGAGATGGAGAAAGTACTTTGACAGCTTATTAAATGAAGAATTTGACAGACAGCCAGTAGAGTCAACGGAGACAGTAGCAGCAATGGTCACCAAAATAACCAACGAGGAAGTGGCTCAAGCGCTTCAAAAAATAAAGAAAGGAAAAGCGGTAGGACCAGATGATATTCCTGGGGAAGTATGGAGAGCATTGGGAGAGACAGGAACAAGGTGGCTAGCAGGTCTATTTAATAGAATTATGGAAGTTGGACAAATGCCAGACGAATGGAGAAGCAGTATACTGGTACCTGTTTACAAAAACAAGGGAGATATACAACAATGTACAAACTACAGGGCTATAAAACTGCTTAGCCACACCATGAAAATATGGGAAAGAGTAATTGATAGACGGATACGTGAAGAAACCGAAATATCCGAGAATCAATTTGGCTTTATGCAGGGTAGATCAACAACAGATGCAATTTTCATTATAAGGCAGTTGATGGAAAAATACAGGAGTAAAGAAACAAACGCTCATATGGTATTCATTGATCTTGAGAAAGCATATGATAGAGTTCCTCGAGAGATTCTGTGGTGGGCACTCAATAAGAAAGGAGTCCCTGGTGAATATGTAAAGATTGTGAGGGATATGTATGAGGGAGTAACGACTAGTGTTAGGACAGGTGTGGGAGAGACTGATAAATTTCATGTGAAAGTAGGATTGCATCAAGGTTCTGTGCTTAGTCCGTATTTATTCTCATTAGTTTTGGACCAGATAACAGCGAAAATACAGGGGAACATTCCATGGTGCTTAATGTATGCTGATGATGTCGTGTTAGTAGGAAATAGTGAAAGAGACTTAGAACAAAAACTGGAACAGTGGAGACAAGCTCTGGAGGAAAAAGGTTTAAAACTTAGTAGGACAAAAACAGAGTATTTGGAATGTTCATTTAAAGATGGAGCTACTACAAATAAAATGGTATCTTTGGATGGTGAAATGATTGTAAAAAGCAATAGTTTTAAGTACCTAGGATCGGTATTACAGAGTAATGGAGAAATAGATGGAGATGCATGCAGTAGAATTAGGGCTGGATGGATGAAGTGGAAAGAAGCGAGTGGTGTGTTGTGTGACAGAAAAATTCCAATGAAGCTGAAGGGAAAATTCTATAAAACAGCCATAAGACCAGCTATGATGTACGGAACTGAATGTTGGGCAGTGAAAAAGAAAGAGGAACAGCGAATGCATGTGGCGGAAATGAGAATGCTTAGATGGATGAGTGGAGTGACAAAGAAGGATAAAATTAGAAATGAGTATATTAGGGGAAGTCTAGGTGTGGCACCAATTGATGCCAAAATGAGAGAGCATAGGTTAAGATGGTTTGGTCATGTTCAACGTCGAGACGTTAACCACCCAATACGAAGAATAGCTGAAGTGCAGATTCCTGGAAGGAGTAGGAGAGGAAGACCAAAGAAGAGCTGGGGGGAGACGATAAGGCAGGACATGTTGGTAAAGGGGATTAACATTGATATGGCCCAAGATAGAATTGTGTGGAGAAATGCAATTAGGGAAGCCGACCCCTAACGGTTCTTAGCTTAATTTCCAACACCAATCAATTACGTTTATCTCTTGTTTGGTGGTTCTGTAACTTCAGTTTTTCATTCATCTAATAGCAGGTTTACTAAGAAAATAAAACCTAATTTATTTGAGATTTTCTGATTTCCATAGACCAATACTATTTTTAGAAATAATTGAATGGGATAATTTGTTTTTTCATACTTTAGATTATTACTAAGTTTAATAAAAAACTATGCATTATTATATTATTCATAAATATGTATGTTTTGTGATTAAAATTACTTCAAATATTATTAAAAAAAATTGAAAAAAAAATTGTTTAAACAAATTTGATGGTGTATATAACAATTAATTTATTTAAATAATGCATACTCGTACTGTACGCAAAAAGTACATACAAATTAAAAAAAGTAACGTCGAAATTCATAGGCTAGACCAAGAGATACAGCTAACAGTTCCTTCCCCCTTCTCATCGATCTCCCAAGTTTCGAGGCCGGCCGATTTTAAGGGTCACATTTTGAAGCTTTGTGGACGATTTATTTGAAAGTATATATTTTTTATATTTGGTACATTAAAACTCTGAAGTATGTTCTTTCCAATGTGACTGATTTGATTTCGTAATTGTTATAAAGAAAGCTACTGTGAATTAAAAAAGGGGGGGGCGGCAACTTCGTCCCTAATTATCCTAGGACAATTTTTTCTTTTTTAAATTTGTATAAAAATTCAATCTTTCTAAATGTGAAAAAATAATTTTTCTACGGGCAATGGTTAAAAAGTTATTCTAATTGTTTATAAGCAAAAAATCGACACGTTCTTGCAAAATCATTTTGCGATACTTAGAATTATTTTTTGTCATTTTTTTTAATTATGTTATTAGTATTAATCTTCTTCTTTCATAAACTATCCAAAGTATTACTTTAACTTCATCATTTTCTGACTTATAGTGTTGCAAAAAAAATTATTTTGAGATAAACAAATTAAATAACTTTTAAACTATTTGACCAATTGTTATAAAATTTAGTGTATAATTTTAGCACCAGAAGTCCCAGCATTCCGTGTAATAAGAAGATTCTAAGTTCATTTTTACATAAGTTATGAATATTTATAAAAACTCAAAATTTATGAATTATTTTGCAGTTTTCTAAGCAACCAATAAGGATAGACATATTCAGCTGACGCCATATTGAAGTTTTTTATATGGTTTATGAGCTTCTTGCTTCCAAATTTGTTTAAAATGCTTAGCCTTTTGGCAATAGACGAAAAAAGCGAAAATTTACCGTTTTTTGATCTTCATTTGTTTATAACTATGTATATCATCAAAATCGGCTGCAGGAAACATATACGTTATTATTATAGATGTCCACACTACTCAAAAAATTTGGTTTCGGCCTGGAGGGGGTTGTGTCACCAACAGGCTATTTTTTTCCTTATTTCTCTGAACTATTTGAATATTCATCAATACGCATATCCCAAATAGCTGGTCTCATCTGAATTTCATTAATTAATTTTTCTACATCTGGATTTCCCATCACAAAAACACGATCTGACAACACTCACTACAGAATTCGCTAGAAAACAGCCACGATACATGCATTTATGATATGCCGTCGAAGTCATAAAACCGATTGGCGGTGGATGGGTTCCAGGATATGTAGCCAGAAAGACGCTGCATCGAAAATTTTAAGAGCGTCTGGTGTGTGTTACTGCATCAAAGTATAGTAAGAGATGCGTCGCTTTCGACATCTCAGCGGGGGTTCAGTCGGCATCCCTTACTATACTTTGATGCAGTAACACACACCAGACGCTCTTAAAATTTTCGATGCAGCGGCTTACTGGCGACATATCCTGGAACCCATCCACCGCCAATCGGTTTTATGACTTCGACGGCATATCATAAATGCGTCTATCGTTGTATGACACACACGTTTGAGCTGTTTTCTAGCGAATTCTGTAGTGAGTGTAGTCAGATCGTGTTTTTTTGATGGGAAATACACATGTAGAAAAATTAATTAATGAAATTCAGATAAGACCAGCTATTTGGGATATGCGCATTGATGAATATTCAAACAAAATAATAAAAAAACCTTATTTATTATTATTTATTATTTTATTTATTTATTATTTTATTTATTATGCTCTACAGGCCTTGTATTTACAATTTTAGATAATACAGTTTATGCTAATAATTTATATATAATTTTATTTGATGTCTATGTAAAAATTGCTGAACTATGGTTCTCCACTATATCCTATTTTTCAGCTCCTCTTTCCAGTGTGTAATTTCCATCGATACTACACCTTCCTGAAACTTTCTTGCCGTCTTTTTCTTGGTCTACCTCGTCTCCTAGTCCCAACTGGTCTTCTGTGCAGTACCATCTTTGGCATTCTTCCCTTATCCATCCTCTCGACATGACCTGCCCACCTGATTCTTTATGACTTTGTGTATCTTGTTACACTTGGTTCCTTGTAAAGCATCCTTAATTCTTGATTGGTGCTTCTATGCCAGCCGTCTTCTGTATCTGTATTCTTTCCCCTGAAAATAGCTCTTAGCACGTTCCGTTCTCAACTCTATATCTTTTTTTCTTCTGTTTTATTTAGCACCCATGTCTCACATCCGTAGGTGGCTGTTGCTCTTATTACGGTTTTGTATATTCTGGTTTTCGTCTTTCTCGATACGTACTTTGGCTTTAATTTGAATAATGTTTTTAATCAATTTAACACCTGTATTTGCTCAGTGGCGTACCATAGAATGGAATGCCTCTTAGCGTTATAAATAGTTTTTCTTAGGTGATATGCTTTCCCTCATAACGGTGTTATTTCTTGAACACGGCTTTTTAATACTCACTAATAATTATTTTATTAATGTTAATATAATGTGTATAAAATCCCTTATAATTTCGTTCCTTTATGATCGGATGTATCCAATATCTGCGTTTCTTTTTTCTTTAATCTTAGATAAAATACACTTGTATTTATTACAAAAGAAAAATCGTCATAACTTTCAGACATCTTCTCGTACAGCAGCCAACACGCGACTAAATTTGGCAACAACGAAATACAAATACTTTAAATCGTAGCATAGCTGCCGCTGATATACCGCGCCATGTGTTTTACGCTGCCTCGACGTCGATTCGACGCGTGCCGCCTGGTGTGTCGTTGCTCTAAAAATGGGCCATTTTTGATGTCTTATATCTCCTAAACTTGTTGTCCGATTTAAGTGATTTTTTTAATATGTTATAGCCTTATTCCTTGACAATATCGTTATAATAATATTGTTGCTAAACAGGTAAATTTTCATTGTATACCGGATGTACGAATCAAACTGTGTTTTCTTCTTAAAGTTTGCTTTATCCTGTGGAATATTCTAGCATTTATAAAATATTGAAATTAAAACCTAACTATAGCCTCATGTTTTCTCAACAGTCTGTTTTTTGATTCATTCGCTTATGTTGGATAATAAAAAAGTTAGGTGCTTTAACAACTAGACAAGTTTTTTATCAATATAGGGTGTTTTTAAAAATTTTTGGCAAAGTTTAAGGGGTAATTCTGCATAAAAAAATAATGACAGTTTGCTTTATAAACTTATGTCCGCTAATGCTTCGTTTCCGAGATAGGGGGTGTTGAAATTTTTCTGACAAACTGACGATTTATTTATTATTTTAAAACCGGTTGACGCATGCACATGAAATTTGGTGGGTTTTAAGACGTAGTTATTGCACATTTTTTGGCATACAATTAAGCATTTTATATTCACCATTCACCAAAACACCCTGTATTGATAAAAAAACATGTCTAGTTGTTAAAGCACCTAACTTTTTTATTATCCAACATCAGCGAATGAATCAAAAACAGAATGTTGAGAAAACATGAGGCTATAGTTAGGTTTTAATTTTGAATATTTTTGTCATCATTTTGAATCAAAAAGCACAGTTTGATTCGTACACCCGGTATACAATGAAAATTTACCTGTTTAGCAACAATATTACTATAACGATATTGTCAAGGAATAAGGTATAACATATTAAAAAAAATCAATTAAATCGGACAACAGGTTTAGGAGATATAAGACATCAAAAATGACCCATTTTTAAGGTGGCCGGTTAATTTTGGCCCAGAGTGTATTATAGGATGCACAAATGGTATATAATGTAGGTATATCACTTCTCTTTGGATGGAGAAAAAGCATTGAACTCGCGATCGTTATCGACATGGCAGATATTAGTAATTTATATACTATAGGTTGAATTGCGTATAAGTGCGACCGAAGTTGTAATGGTTGGAGGAGGGATAGAGTGTGTACCCGAAGGGGCTTTTTTCGTAAGAAGTTTTCACTTCTATCGGCACTCCCACGAGTGCCCTAATTTTTTTTTCTTCAAAATAAACTGCATCAATGTCTTCATTATTAAATGGAAAAAATAGAACGCCCACGCATACCTTTTATTAAATTTCTTTCTTTATTCGAATTAATTTCGATGAAGGTTACATGCCTTCAAATTATACTGCAACAAGCAGTGCTTCTTCTTGTAAATCGCACATTTTATACGCAATATTTTTCCAACTGCATTAAGCGGAAAACACACCGAAGCGATAACGGCGCGATATCGTTCACGATGGCGATCGCGATCCAACTCGTCTGAAGCAAAAAAGTAGACGAGTTGAATCGCTTAAAGCGGTAAACATACCAACGCGATCTCGACGCGATGGCGTTCACGATGGCGATCGCGATTCAACTCGTCTGAAGCAAACAAGTGGATCAGCACACACTTGTCGCGATCTGCTGGCGATCAAAGGAATTTGTGCAGCGTTCTGACTGCGATCGCGGCGATATAATTAGCTTAGCGTACAGAACGCAGCAGGTTATCTTTATCACTGGTCGCGACGATGCAAATAAAAATAGATATCTAAAAATTTGTTGAAATTAAAAAAAAAATATGATATATCTTTCGACCTGTCCCACCCAGATTAAAAGAACATACGTATTAAAAATAAATGTTTCATCAAAATTTTCTAAATTCATTCTAAAATATGTATAGAAACAGTCTACAAATCTCTGCGAAGTTTTGGGAACAATTTAGAAAATTCTTCTTATTGCTTGTACCTCAGGTTATTGTCATGTACCTACCCAAACGTCCCTTCTTTTTCTGCAAAATAAACTGCATAAATGTCTTCATTTGTAAATGGAAAAAATATAACGCTCACACTTACCTTTTATTAAATGTCTTTCTTTATCCGCATTAATTTCGAATAATGAAGGTTACATGTCTTCAAATTAGATTGAATTGCCTTTTTTCATCCAACAATACTTCAACAAACAATGCTTCTTCTCCTTGTAAAGCGCACATTTTATACACAATATTTCCAGATGTATTATTTACACTAATAAAATCGCAGGTCGCTATCGCTTCAATGTGTTCGCTTTCAGCAGAAACCGAGATCGCCATGGCCATCGTGGACGCGATCGCGATCGTGGTCGCTTATATGTGTTCTCCGCTTTATTTATACTCTAATGAAATCGCAGGTCGCTACCGCTCCGATGTATTCGCTTTCTACAGAAACCGAGATAGCCATCGCCATCGTGGATGCGATCGCGATCTTGGTCGCTTAGATCTGTTCTCCGCTTTACAAAAGATGTGCTTAGTATCTACATACATTTAAAACTATTCCTACTCTAAAAACCAAAGCTTTTTACTGTTTTTTATTATATTTTTTTATTATTTAGTTTTTATTTAGTTTTTTTTTTGTTTTTTTTAAGTATTTTTTTATTACGCTAAGACATAAACCCGATTCAACATCTCAGAGGTCTATATCTATTTAGTAACTTTTATTTTATTTTATTTTTTTATAGTTTATTTTTACCAGAGCTTTATTTTTAAACAATAACTAATATGACTGTATAAAATTTGATATACATCTAGATTCTTTGACTCTAAAAGATATGTAAGATCTCCCAAGTACTTCCACGGAGAGCACGCCGCAGAAGCACAAGAAGGTACGCAGCGGTGGAAACACCACTGCCCCTTCCCAAAGCTTCGCGGAAGCCTCCGTAACACACCTTAGGGTAGCTATCATAGATAAGGTAAACCCGTACGGCAAGGTTTCTGCCGACCGGGAAAACCTTATCAAACGCAGCCTGATGGAGGAATTGGACAGAGCAATCTTGTCCACCTCCAACAGCCAAGCAAGAGCGCCCACGTTTAAGTCGTGGACCTACTCTGGTGAGATCATCAGAGTGGCCTGCGATGACGACGAGGCGCTTGCGTGGCTAAAAAAGGCTATAGATGACCTTAAACCGTGGGAGGACGCATCACTGGCTGTTGTCAGTCAGGATAAGCTGCCGAAGCTTACTAAAGCCTCTCTATGGATCTCGGAGGATGTTACTAACACCTCCGATGACACAGAAAGAGTGCTGCGGAGGCTAACGGCGCAAAATCCGGACATGTCAGTTGCGAAATGGTGCACCTTCCACCATGAGGCCAAAACCGATCCAAACGGACACCTGTTCGTCTTCGGAATCGGAGACGAGGACATGGCTGTCCTTAAGAAAAGAGCAATGAGGCTGAGCTACGCGTTCACCTCATTGACTCTAAAAGCAAGCAAACAAAAAATGGAGGGCACCTCCTCGAAACCAGGGACCTCAGATACTCGGCAACCGGATACGGTCACTGAGACTGAAACACCCGTGGTTCCACAGCAGGACGACGACCATCAGATGGTGGTCGACGAACCCTGCAGAGGAAGCACCGAAACGACTAAGGCTGCCGCCTCCTCAAGTGAGGAGGAAATGGACGCCTAAAAAAAACCAATACGACACCTTCGCCATGGGCAAAGACGTCGGGAAAAAGGTAACCATTATTCAATGCAACCTCCAGCACAAAAAGGTGGCAACCGCGACACTCTGCCGCCACCTGGATGTAAAGGAGGATGCAATAGCATTAATCCAAGAACCTTGGATAATTAAGACCAAAATAACTGGTTTTGGCAGTCTAAATGGTCAAATCTTCAGCTTACCAAGCAACCAACAACCGAGAACAGCAATATATGTTCCCAGGAAAATTAAAGCCTCCCCCCTGGTGCAGTTTTGTACTTCAGACGTAACTGCTGTTAAAGTAAAATGCCCATGGGGAAAAGGCAAAAGCAGAGAGTTGATACTAGCATCGGTCTACCTACCCTCAGATGCAGCCACCCTACCACCAACAAAGGAGATGGAAGATCTGGTAGACCATTGTCTCAGCCAGAAGGTAGAACTTATTATCGGCTGCGATTCGAATTCTCACCATCTAGGCTGGGGCAGCAAAGATAACAACTCTCGAGGTAAGTCTCTTTATGACTATATTATTAGTAAAGATTTGTATATCTTAAATAGAGGCACGGAACCTACATTTATTAATGTTCGTAGCCAAACTGTTATAGATATCACGCTAGCAACAGCAGAAATATCTAATAAAATTCAGAACTGGCAGGTCTCAGAGGACATCTCTATGTCTGATCACCGCTGGTTGACCTATATTATTAGTCTGGAAAAAAGCCTTATCAAATCTCGCGACCCTAGGAGGACGGATGTAGAACTCTACAACCGCCTCTTAGAAGATGCTCTGCGGAATGAAAAGGCTTTAACTCCAGGAACTAATACAGAATTGGAAAGGTACACGGTATCTATCCAAAATAAAATAAGCTACGCTTATAAAAAATCCTGTCCGATAAGGATGGTCCAGGAAAGTCGCAAAACCAACTCTTGGTGGTGCACTGAACTGGAACACCTTAGAAAGACAGCAATAACTTCTTTTAATAAAGCAAAACGCACCAAACTCAAAGAGGATTGGGATATTTATCAATCAAACCTCAGAGAGTTTAAGAAAGTCTGTAGACAAAAACAAAGAGCTGCTTGGAGAGCCTACTGTGAGGAAATCGAAGATTTTCCGCAAGCTTCCAGGCTACAAAAAGCGCTCTCAAAAGATCCACATCGGCATATCAGCATACTAACAAAGGAAGATGGAAGCAAAACTTCCAACCTTTGCGAAAGTGCTGAGGTCCTGATGAAAACACACTTCCCCGGTTCTAGCATTTCAAAAGCACCAAACTGGACGGAAGAAATAATCATACCCACACCAAATGACTGGCATCTTGCCAGAACATTAATTAGTGAGGAAAAGATAAGATGGGCCATATCGTGCTTCGCCCCTTTTAAGTCACCAGGGCCTGACGGCATATATCCAGCCCTACTACGGTGGGGACTGGATATTCTTTTGCCGCACCTTGTGGGAATGTTCAGAGCCTCCTTGGCTCTGAGATATATTCCTAGAGAGTGGAGAGACGTACGTGTGGTCTTCATACCAAAAGCAGGTAGGATGGATTACACCCTACCGAAGGCTTTCCGACCAATTAGCCTGACATCTTTTCTCTTGAAAACGATGGAAAGGCTATGCGAGAGGTACATAAGAGATGAAGTTCTGGTTCACAATCCACTTCATCCAAATCAACATGCATATACTTCGGGAAGATCTACCGATTCTGCACTTCATCAAGTAGTGGGAAGAATTGAAAGATCGCTGGATAATAAAGAATCCACCCTAGGTATATTCATAGACATTGAGGGAGCGTTTGATAAAACAACTTTCCCAACCATCACCCAACAGCTCAATGTCAGGAATGTCCCCCTGGCCGTGAGCGAATGGATATTCAGTATGCTGTCAAATAGAGCAATAAGCATAAATGTAGAAGACGTTTTGGTTAGAGGGATGGTTACGAGGGGATGTCCACAAGGGGGGGTGTTATCACCACTCCTCTGGAACATAGTGTTGGATACCCTGGTTTACCAACTCAGCAAGAACGGTTTCTACACAATAGCCTATGCAGACGATATAACCGTCTTGCAAAGCGGTAAGTTTGAGAACACACTATGCGAGAGATTACAAGTTGCTCTCAGACTAATAGAAACATGGTGTAAGGAACACTCACTGTCTATAAATCCAAAAAAGACAGAGATGGTCCTCTTCACCAGAAAAAGAAGGATCACGGGCTTAATACCCCCTAGGATTCTAAACTGCAGTCTGAATTTCTCTGAAGAGGTGAAATACCTTGGTATTACCCTTGACAGGAAGTTAACATGGAACTCTTACTTAGATAGTAGAGCTAAAAGAGCATATATTGCCTATGAACAGTGTCGGCGAACGGTCGGACGCACTTGGGGCTTTTCGCCCAGGGTGGTCGCCTGGATCTACACTACTGTCATTAGGCCAATGCTAACTTACGGAGCCATTGCTTGGGTACCAAAAGTGCTACAGGCAACAGCGATCAACAAACTAAACCATATTCAACGGATGGCTTGCCTAAATATAACAGGTGCCATGAAAACAACACCAACTGCTGCAATGGAGTTGCTCATTGGCATTACCCCTTTAGACATATATGTCAGAGAGGTGGCGCTGATGACGATGATGAGGTTACGCTCAGCGGGTGCAAACCTTGATGTAGGAATGGGACAATTGAGATGTCGTTTCTGGCGGGGTGAGCTGGAGGCACTGCCCCAGCTGCATGCGGGCCATGGATGCGACTCAATTAAACCTACGTTTGTCTTCGACAAACCCTACAAAATCGAAACAAGACAACATAGGGAGTCAAACGTGGCAAATGCATATTGCATCTACACCGATGGCTCCAAAACGAAAGAAGGCTCAGGATGTGGAATATACTCCAGATCATTGAACCTTAGTATAAAATGGGGCATGGGCAAAAATGCCAGCGTAGTTCAGACTGAACTGGCTGGTATCTCCATAGCCGCAAAAGAGATAATCGGGAAAGGTATAGCCGGCAAAACTGTAATAATCTGCACAGACAGCAGACAAGCGCTACTGACCCTGAACAGACCACGCGTCATATCAGGGCTAGTAATGGAGTGTCATGAATCACTAGCCCAAGCTTCGGATGGTAGCAACATCATCCTGAGGTGGGTTAAAGGACACAACAGAAATAAAGGCAACCGCATTGCTGACCAGCTGGCTAGAAGGGCAGCAGGCCTAAGACTCTTAGGACCTTGTGATCTTTTTGGCTTGTCGACTACAACAATCGCGGAAACTGTCAAATGTCACTCCCACACGCAAACCGTAAGAAGATGGGAAGAAGGGCCAGGATGTAGACTTGCCAAGGTAACACTAAGGAACCTTGGGAAGTCAGCATCAGAAAAGTACTTGAGAATGACCAGGAAAAACCTACGCTTGACCGTTGGTTTTTTAACTGGCCATTGTCAACTAAGAAAACACCTCCACACACTGGGGCTAGTAGACACATCTCTATGCAGGAGGTGTGAACGAGATGACGAAACTGTCGAGCATGTCCTATGTGAATGTCCGGAGTTATCGTCAATACGAGAGTATGCGTTCGGCGAGCCTTGACCTACACCTGCCGATATAGGGGAGATGTCACCAGGTGATTTGTCCACCTTCCTGGAAATGGCAGGATGGATAATGAACTAAGGACGACAACCCCCTGGGAGGATGTACAATGGGTCAATTGTGGCCTAAGTGCTGTGGGACTTGACTCACACTCCCTAGTCTACAGATACAGAAGATATGTAAGATTAGAAGGTAATTGAACATTAAATTGAACTAGATTGGTATAGAAATTTCATATCTCAATAAAGTGTAAAGGACATTATTTACAAGTCCTATTTTTCTGTTGTAGACTGGAGTCATTGAGTCATATAGTGATTGCTTCTTATTCGACAAATAGTTTTGATGAAGCCTCTGTTGGAAACTTGGTTAAACCATGTCTTATAGGACGGGTAGGTTGGATTTTTTTGTAATATTTTCCTTTGTCTGAATTGTTGTATTGTTCCCGCCATTTCGTCCGTTTAATACCGGAAGTTGATAGGTTTGCAAAGCAGATTCCTTCATTGTGGCTTTTTAGCCAAATCATGTACTATTTCGTTGTTTTTTTTTATATACCAATGTGTGCTTTTATCCGGCACAATATTATATTTTTGCCCGATTTCAAAGCTTCACTGTTCATTGCTATGATGTCACTGATGATATAATTTTCTGCAAAATTATGTACATTATATTCTCAGCTTCTTTACAAGGCATTGGTAGTCTGTAAATATAACATAGTTTAGTTCTTTCTGATTCATACATATTTTATAGGCTTCTTTGATTGCTATGAGTTCAGCTGTGAAAATTGTCATTTTAACAGGTAATCTGTTGTTAATCTTTATACTTCTTTGGGGGTAAAATATAGCATATCCCACTTTTTCTTTCATTTTTGAACCATCTGTATATAACTTCCGATAGCTCCCCCAGTTATTTTGTAAATACTGAAGGTGGTCTATTTTAGTAAGGAAGTCTGTCGCAAGAATTTTACTTAAATGACAGTTAAATTGAGATACATAATCTCCATAATTTAATTTTCGAGACGAGCTTTGTTCTATTTGGCGTATGTCGCCAATGAAATTGAAACGTTGAGAAAGCTTTCCACAACTAAAAGCCGCTTCTTTTTTCCCAGTATTAATGAGTTAGGTATGTGGTGATTAGATGAACAATTTTATGTAATAGCAGTTTATCGTTAACCGCCACTTTAACTATAAATTGCTCACTTAGATATTCTCTGCGTAATGAAAGTGGAGGTTCATTAATCACATGCCATGACCAATATAAGTGATACGAAGATAACCAGTGCATAACTTAAGTGCTTTATTTTTGACCCTTTCGATTTTTTGGAGTACATAGTTTGATGCTAAGTCATAAAAAATACATCCATAATCTATGATCGATTTTATCAAATCTTATCTGTCATTTTGTATAGTAAGATTGGTATGTTTGGATCAGCTCCCCAGTTACTGACACTTGCAGTCTTCATGATATTCATTGCATTTTCTGTTCTTCATTATATATGTAATTTGTGTGTTCTTTCCAATTTAATTTGGAGTCTCAGAATATGCCAAGAAATTTTATTGACGTTTTATCAGAAATATAATGTTTATCAAAGTGTAGATGACTTTGAGGAAAATATCGTTTTCTGGTAAAGGTAACAATGCTTGATTTACTCTCCGAGATTGTTAAGTTCTTATCCGTCGCCCATTTTTTTTATATTGTTCAATGCCGATTTAGGGTAATCATTACATTTATCTATTGACTTATTTTCTACATATATGGCAACATCATCAGCGTACTGTAGGATTTTTATGTGTTGAGAAAGTTTAGTTTCTAAGTCAGCAGTATACCGTACCTATATATTAATATAGAGCTTAAGATACTACCACAGCATAATAAACGAGACCAGCAAGGACACTCCCCGATGCCGCCTTTGAAGTTGAAAAGTACAGAGTCGCCATTTTGCGCATAGTACATCTCAGTGGTGATGTGATGTGTTCGTTCATCAGTGTTGCCGATGTCACTATATGAAATTATATTAAGCCACTGCTAAAATGATCAGATTTTGCCAAAAATTATGTTAAAATTTTTTATCTTGGTAGTTTCTAAGGGTAATAAAAATACATTAAGAAAAAAGTTATTTTATTCAACTTAACTTGTTAATTCAAAAATACTTGTAACAAAATTATATGTAATAATATCATAATATATTATACTATAATAAAACTTCATCTGGGCCCAGATTCCGTGCACTGTATATATCTACATGTCACTTTCTATCGATATTTGAATATCAAAATATTTGAATTTTTAGCTTTAATTGAATTATTTTCTAGTTTTGCTAGGTTATACTCTGATTGATAAACTAGAGCAAAATTAGAAAATAATTCAATTAAAGCTAAAAATTCATATATTTTGATATTCAAATATCGATAGAAAGCGACATGTAGATATCTACAGTGCACGGAATATAGGTCCTGGAACGCTTTCAAATAAAATTTCATCATCCTCATCTTGTGAAAATGAAGACTTTATGTGATTAAAATAATTTAACATTTTTTGTCTGTTTGAAAGGAGTAACCTTTCTTTTACTCCTTCACTTTTGCTAACACTAATTTAATATTTGCTCACAAAACGCATGTAAACGTCGACAGACAACGATAATATCTAGAAAACGTGATTTTTTTATTTCTGCAATGCTGCAGTATCAGTTATATTGCACTAACTTTATTACCCGTAAGAGATTCTTTTTGAATATTTTCTGGAATTTCTGCAAAAGATTAACAATACAATCGCCATTCATCGTCAATATTTTGTGTTATGTCCCAATTATTGACATTATTCCCACAGGCATACGTATAAAATTATGGTAAAAAATATTTATTATTAGAATGTCATAAAAGTTAAGTAAATCTGATAATTATGTACAAATCGGCAACACTGTCGATTTTCTACACTGTCTGGTACTACGCGAAAAATGGCCGACGATCTGCGCAGTAATAGTGCGCGAACTTTTCCCGCCTTCTAATGTGTCACTGCTGTTGCATTTATTATGCTGTGATACTACATTGTGGTAGTCCCAAAGATGTATATCTGGAGTTAAATTTATCTCCATTTAATCTCACGTGAACTGCTCAATTAATGTATAGTTTAATGATGTTCCATGATACAATTTCAGGTATTCCTATTTCTAAGATTTTCGCTATAGTATGTGGAGATTAACGTTGTCAAGCCCCTTTTATATCTAAAACCAAAGCACCACTGCTCTCTATAAGTAAAGGAACTGTTGTGAACACAACATTTATTAAGTTGATTTTATTTAATTCGAATTTTTGTAAACTTTCATTAAGATTTTTTTGGACAATCTGTAATTTGGTTGAAAGAATTTTTCGTGTTAGTTTGATAAAACGGACATGTGATTGCAATTCTTTAGCATCTGCTCTGTAAAGTGCATCTCGCCTATCGAAATAAGGAAACATGTGTGACGCCCTTTTAGCAGAAAACTGTAACGTATTATATTATGCAGTGATTTAAAAACAGAACTTTTTCAGCCCTCATCGGCATAGGCGTAACCAGCGGGAGGGGGGCATTTGGATGTACTTTGAGCTCTATTCGCTTAACACCATTACTATTCTATACCCCCAGAGACCATCAAGTAGTTGTAACCCCCCCCCCCCCCCGGATCATCCTGGTTACACCTCTGCTCATCGGGCGAAGACCATAGTTTCTTCGTTCGCAAAAAGGGTGTATGTTTTTCTCTATGCCGTGTACGTACTGTCGCTCTTCGCAATTACATATTTTAAAGACTCTCTCTTTTTCGCTTTATTCGTTTATTATTTATTAATTTAATCGTTTAATCGCTACGTTGTTAAATTCGTTGTTTGTTATAAATAAATAAATTATTATGTTTTTCGCTTAACAGACGATTTTAATTTCTCACTCTCCTCTGATTATGTACCTTTATGCGCGCCTCTTCGTTGTTTTAACCAAAACAAAGTACCATCTTTCAAAGTATCTTTGAACCAGTTTCCTAACAGTTCACTCTTAATTAATATCGAAGGACAGTATTCTCTCTTGGACGTCGTGCGTGGTCCTAAAATATTTGCCAATGTCCAATTAGGAAAAGGGAAAAGGAAATAATTACCTCTTTTTGCCACGGTAGGGAAAGATTCAAAATAAAAACCTCCCCAGGAACTATAACTGTCTATTAAAAAGTGGCAGATACTGTCTTGTGTAGATTTACCTTTTCTAAAACCAAACTGGCTTTTTGGTAATACGTCGTTTTTTTCTAACCAAAACTCCGGACGGTTTTTAAGAAGTCTCTCATACGTTTGAAATTTAAGTATACATGAAGCCAAACCGATTGGACGGTAGGAATCCCAATTCTTTTATGATTTTCCTGGTTTTAAAATCGGGATAATAGTGTAAACGTGCAATCGTCAGGAATCTTTATGTGGAGGGTCTAAATTTCATTATATAGATTCAGCAGTGCAGTCTTACCAATTCTTGAAAGATTTGATCCCTGAGTAATGGATATTATCAGCACCTGGTGCTGAATTTGAGGAAACGGATTTGCTCTGGATAGTCGTACAGAGCATTTATTTGTAAATCAGGAATTACTAGTTCTGCAGACGGTGGTGTGATATTTTGGTGGAACTCTTCTATCCACGAAGCTTCCGACAGCATTATAGGGACTTTGTTCTTAGTTTTTCTATTTTTAGTCGGTTAACTTTTGACCGTACATCTTTAACAGGAACTAACCTATTTAAGGACCCGACATAATCCCTCCAGCTGTTTCTTTTAGCTTGTTGTGATCTTCTTGACGTGTGCATCATCTTTTTTATACTTAAGTAGGTTTTCATGGTTGGGATTTTCTTTGAATATGCAAAAACTTTCCCGTCTTCTTCTGACTGCCTCTTCACATTCAAAATCCCACTAATATGTTCCTCTAGAAGTTGGTTTTTTATTTTCACTTTTGTGAATACGGATTATATGTATGAGTTGGTTGATCCTCTTACTCTACCCTTATAGGTGTATGGTCTGAACCAAATAGGTTTTGAAGTGTTTTCCAAGTTATCAGGTGGCTAAGTCAGAAGTACAAATGGTCAGGTCTATTGCCGATTTCGAGAAGTTCCTAAAGAAAGTCGGAGAGTCGTCATTTTTCAATATCAAATTATTATCATCTATACAGTCCAATACAATTTTACCTTTCATATCTGGTTGGTTGTCTAAGCCCCAATAATGTGATAAGCATTGAGGTCACCTCCTATTATAAATGGTCTTTCTATAGATGTTATGAAATTGTTCAATTGTTGTAACGATAACTTGGTTCCTGTGGACACATACATCGATATAAATGTGACAGTATATGACTTAAACTTTTTATTGACGTTTAATAAATTTACTTTCATGGTAACTTCCTCATAATACAGGTTCGAGTTTATTAAAATTGCCGAGCCACCACCAACAGTTGCTGAAAAGCAGTCGTCTTTGACAATATTGTATCCGTGAAAGTTAATATACATACTTTTCTGGTCTAAATCTAGTTTCTGATAATGATGCATCAACTTTCTGGTCTTATAATAGGTGGAGAAGGTTTTCCCTATTATAGTTAGCCAATCTACAATTCCATTGACAAATTACCAATCTAGTCACTATTATATAAGAGAGAACTTAAAACTTTTTAAATTGAAAGATGAAGTTTGTTTTCAATCCTAATAGTAAAATTAATAATATTGAAAATATTAAAAATATTACTAAAAGATCTTTAAATTGAAAACTTATTGGTACACTTTCCTGGTGACAACCTCCAAGGCTTCTACAATTTGCAAGCACATGGATGCTGCAGTGAAGACAAAGGGAAGGAATTCTACACTATGCAATTCACATCCCCCGTCTGCAGCTTGGTAAAGTTCCAACAGAAAATGCACCTGGTTACTCTACGGAGTAATACGACTATAAAATAAAAATGTATACCATTTTTATTCAGTTGCAATGCGAAGGCAAAACAATCTTACTTTTCAATTAGAATACGGAGCGCAGTCCAGTCCCCTGAATCGCGATTTTCGGCTCTTATTGGAGCCTCATCGGAGAGAACGTAGGCACTGTTCTCTATACCCCAATTGACCAGCACCGTGAGCTTTTCCCACCCATTGCAACTGAAGTGAAGGTACTAGGTGACTAGCGTCATCTGGCAGTTAAAAGATGAAGTTTGTTTTCAATCCTAATAGTAAAATTAATAATATTGAAAATATTAAAAATATTACTAAAAGATCTTTAAATTGAAAACTTATTGGTACACTTTCCTGGTGACAACCTCCAAGGCTTCTACAATTTGCAAGCACATGGATGCTGCAGTGAAGACAAAGGGAAGGAATTCTACACTATGCAATTCACATCCCCCGTCTGCAGCTTGGTAAAGTTCCAACAGAAAATGCACCTGGTTACTCTACGGAGTAATACGACTATAAAATAAAAATGTATACCATTTTTATTCAGTTGCAATGCGAAGGCAAAACAATCTTACTTTTCAATTAGAATACGGAGCGCAGTCCAGCCCCCTGAATCGCGATTTTCGGCTCTTATTGGAGCCTCATCGGAGAGAACGTAGGCACTGTTCTCCATACCCCAATTGACCAGCACCGTGAGCTTTTCCCACCCACTGCAACTGAAGTGAAGGTACTAGGTGATTAGCGTCATCTGGCAGTTGAAAGATGAAGTTTGTTTTCAATCCTAATAGTAAAATTAATAATATTGAAAATATTAAAAATATTACTAAAAGATCTTTAAATTGAAAACTTATTGGTACACTTTCCTGGTGACAACCTCCAAGGCTTCTACAATTTGCAATTCAGGGGACTGGACTGCGCTCCGTATTCTAATTGAAAAGTAAAATTGTTTTGCCTTCGCATTGCAACTGAATAAAAATGGTATACATTTTTATTTTATAGTCGTATTACTCCGTAGAGTAACCAGGTGCATTTTCCGTTGGAACTTTACCAAGCTGAAAACGGGGGATGTGAATTGCATAGTGTAGAATTCCTTCCCTTTGTCTTCACTGCAGCATCCATGTGCTTGCAAATTGTAGAAGCCTTGGAGGTTGTCACCAGGAAAGTGTACCAATAAGTTTTCAATTTAAAGATCTTTTAGTAATATTTTTAATATTTTCAATATTATTAATTTTACTATTAGGATTGAAAACAAACTTCATCTTTCAACTGCCAGATGACGCTAGTCACCTAGTACCTTCAATTCAATTGCAATGGGTGGGAAAAGCTCACGGTGCTGGTCAATTGGGGTATGGAGAACAGTGCCTACGTTCTCTCCGATGAGGCTCCAATAAGAACCGAAAATCGCGATTCGGGGGACTGGACTGCGCTCCGTATTCTAATTGAAAAGTAAGATTGTTTTGCCTTCGCATTGCAACTGAATAAAAATGGTATACATTTTTATTTTATAGTCGTATTACTCCGTAGAGTAACCAGGTGCATTTTCCGTTGGAACTTTACCAAGCTGCAGACGGGGGATGTGAATTGCATAGTGTAGAATTCCTTCCCTTTGTCTTCACTGCAGCATCCATGTGCTTGCAAATTGTAGAAGCCTTGGAGGTTGTCACCAGGAAAGTGTACCAATAAGTTTTCAATTTAAAGATCTTTTAGTAATATTTTTATTATTTTCAATATTATTAATTTTACTATTAGGATTGAAAATAAACTTCATCTTTCAACTGCCAGATGACGCTAGTCACCTAGTACCTTCACTTCAGTTGCAATGGGTGGGAAAAGCTCACGGTGCTGGTCAATTGGGGTATGGAGAACAGTGCCTACGTTCTCTCCGATGAGGCTCCAATAAGAGCCGAAAATCGCGATTCAGGGGACTGGACTGCGCTCCGTATTCTAATTGAAAAGTAAGATTGTTTTGCCTTCGCATTGCAACTGAATAAAAATGGTATACATTTTTATTTTTTAAATTGAATTTATTAAAATTGATTTTTATGAAATTTCAAAATTTTTGTTATTAATATTAGAAATAATCCTTGTAACTATGTTACTATGGGCAAATTGGAAAAAAACAAGGAAAAGTTATTTACCAGCAATTTTATTGCTGGAATGGAATCTTATGAATGTATATTAATAATCTAGGTATGCACAGTCCACAGATAGTGGGCCATTTTTTTATATAAACAAATTACCGCTCCGAATTCGTGTTTTTTTCAATTATTGCTCTGTAATTCCAAAGATTTTAACTTTACACCAAAAACACTCAAATAAAAATTCACCGTAATTAAACTCTGCATTGCTTTCTCGATTTTCTTAGACGAAAAGTTTCCTCGGAAAATACGGTTTTCCCAACAAAAACTTTTATTTTCTACTAAAATTTTAGGTAAGTAATTATTTATTAATAATTAAATAACTTGGTAACATAAATCTTTTTTGGAATAGATTCTATTCCAGAAGACGGTAGAAATTCAACGAATAGTTGACACGCTATTAACGTTTGCCTTAGCGATGTCTCTTTATTATAATAATAAAATGATCGGTACCACACGTGAAAAATACCAAAAATACCAAAATCCCTATCAAAAATTAGGTCGAAGAAAATAGAATCACAAAAGTTAAAATCGGTACACGTTAAAAAAAAGTATTTTCTCGGCTTCCCATGGAGCAATTTTCTTCATTCTTTTTTTATTTCCAAGTAACTCGAGTACAATCATCTAACTAACGCACTAGTAAATGCGAAAGAACCTTTGTTTTTGTTATAATAAATTCATTTTATCTCCGTTGTTATTCGTTTTCGGCCTCCTTTTTGTCGGGGGACATAATAACCATTGCGAGGAGTGTGGTTCCTGAGATACAACCGGTGAAAGTTGACCTGCATTTGCGAATACCATTGCGAGGAGTGTGGTTCCTGAGATACAACCGGTGAAAGTTGACCTGCATTTGCGACGAAGTTATAAACAATAGGATGGTAATCTTCGAACAATTACCTTTTTTTCGGTCGTCTTTCTGTATGGCTCAATCCAAGCGAGGGAGGGAGGGAGGGAGGGAGGGAGGAAGGGAGGGAGGGAGGGAGGGAATTTAGGGAGAGAGAGAGAGAGAGAGAGAGAGAGAGAGAGAGAGAGAGAGAGAGAGGAGACATTTTTGTCAATAGCGGCACTCTGACAGCAGTTAAATAGCGGCCGGATAGCTCAGGCGGTAGTCAGCCTAAATGAAATGAGTACCTTGGATAAAACCAGGCTCTCCTCTCCGTGAGAAGTCGTGTTTGGTATCGTTCGAGATTTTTCAAAAATATTGAACACATATTTTTCAGTTTTTCGATCTGTCATTCATTTCGCGAAATCTTCGCTTTTTTCTTGTGAAACTTTGGGACTCTCCCATTTCCTTACGCCCGGCTCAAATCGTCAGATTTTTGAAATATACAATCTTTCGCATATACTTAACTTACCTTATCTTAATCTGACAAATTCGAGTTTTTTTAAGGATAGATTTTTTTTTCGGACCCCCCTTAACGAACGCCCCTGTGTTAAGAGCCAATATATGGTAGATGTATATCTTCAGGGTACCAAGTTTCTCCCCATATGATAATCTGACGCGCTCGAGTAACTGCAAAAATCCCCGCTTGGGCTCCCCTACCATAACGAACTTACTAAAGGTTTGGAATGATATATTTGTAATTAAAAATCACACTAAATTTTCTCTTTTTTTTCACCCCTGTAACTTATTAAAATAAAAATTATACAAGCTTTTAGGGACTATTGACCATCGGTAATAAGGCAATCTTTCATTCTGCGTTTAAATTTTTCAAAAATACTTATTAGTTTTCTGAGGATTCGAAAAAAAAGGCTGCTTTGAAAACACATTATCACGAAATTTTGCGCCTATGGCCTTAAAATACGGTAATATATAAAAATAATTTAAATAGAAACTTTTTAATTCCTGGGTTTTCGGTCTGATAAAAATAAAACACTTTGTTATGGCTTAAACGTTTCGGCTAATTGCCGAAACTGACATCAAGGATCTCTCCAATGTATATCATAATTTAATAAATTGATTTAATTTTTATAAATGTACAATTTGGCAAATATTTTAAATACGGTCCTTAACGGACGTCAATTTTGAATTCTGCCATATGGTTTCAAGAGTCAAGCTCGCATTCCACAACAAAACGCCAAGCCAACAAGTGCAATGTAAATTTTAGTCTTTTGTTTTGTTTTATGTAATGTTTATAATTATTCATTAAAGTGCTTATTGAAAATGGCAATTAGCCGAAACGTTTAAGCCATAACAAAGTGTTTTATTTTTATCAGACCGAAAACCCAGGAATTAAAAAGTTTCTATTTAATAATTTACGGTCAGGAAATAACAAAACTATAAAAATAATTTATATCATTGTTTATAAAAGAAACTTTGTGTAAATTTTAAAAATTATAATTTTTTAAGAAAGAAAACAAAATGAGTTGTTTTTTAAGGAGAACGGAGCAAAATGCAAAATTTTTATGCATGTCAAAATTTTCAATGTGTTTTAAATGAATTCTTTTTTTTTTCGAATCCTAAAAAAACTAATAAGTATTTTTGAAAAATTTAAATGCAGAATGAAAGACTACTTTATTACCGAGGGCCGAAGTCCCTTAGAATAAATAAAAAGTTTCTTTTAAATGAAATATTTTCAATTAAAAATCACACTAAATTTTCTCTTTTATTTTCACCCGTGTATCTTATTAAAATAAACATAGAAGTTTTCAGGGACTTTCGGCCCTCGGTAATAATGTAATTTTTAATTCTAATTTGTTTAAATTTTTCAAAAACATTTATTAGTTTTCTCAGGAATCTTAAAAAATGAATATATTTAAATCACATTGAAAATTTTGACATGCGTCAAAATTTTCTTTTTACTCGGTTCCCTTCTCGGTTCACTTTACTCGGTTGAGCTTCGCTGTTGGCGCTCCTGGCGGATTACTAATTCAACTTTCACCGGTAATTTTTAAATTTATTATTTAATTGTTATCGCTTAATATTTACAACGCAAAAAATTAATTAAAGTGTAATCGATTTTTTTAAGATTTTGCTAATCATTTTGACGTTCTATTGATAAAATATGAATTTCTTACTTCGGATACTTTCACAATTATCGTGTAGATGGCGCTAAGATTAATTTATAATTACATATTACGGAACATTAAAAAAACTTAAATTCAGTATTTAAAACGTAAGCATATTTAAGGTAAAAATATATACCACAGCTTTGACCAACTAATATTTTTTATAATTAATGTTTTTACTTTTAATTTTAAATTAATCACTTTGACATTTATGTCAAATTTCCGGTAAACGTTTACAGACTTGCCACTACTGGCGCTCGCGAATTTGTAAATTTCCCCTCTACGTACGAGCTCACGGCGTATACTTACAATCTTTCATGTGTAAATTTTTTATTTAAATTTTAAAAACGTAGGATTTAAATATTTTACTTACCTCGAATATTTTATAGATTTTCTATACGGTAAAGATATTAATATTCTTCACGGAAACACTAAACTGTAGGTGTAAATACACTTATTGCCACTATATTGCTGTCTATGAGATATTGCAACCCTGCTAGATTGAATTTAGAGGAACAAAATGGACGCTGACTTTAGTTATCGTGGCACCATCTATTATAGCGTAGCTAAACAAATATTAGTAGATTTCTATTCAATTGAGACAGAAAGAGTGGTGACATCTAGTGACTGTCTCAAATAAAATCCAACAAATTTCGACATTAGTTTGAGTTACTATGGTCTAGTTATACAATGATATAAGTGTTAAAAGTACACGTTTAAGGCACGCATGTGAAAGTACACGTTTAAGGCACGCTCATTCTGCAATTCACATGAGTGCCTTAAAAATGTACTTTTAACACGCATATCATACAATATTTTTTCTACAAACGTAATTACAGGACAATATCCACAAAAACTTTTACGTGAACGTGACTGACATTCCATTTTTATATTTTTTTGACATTACATTGTCTATACGGTCAATACGAACTGCAGTGCCTTAAAAATATTTTAAAGCACTAGTGCCTTAAAGTAGCATTTTTAACGCTCGTATGGAGTGCTAAAAATTGCATTTTTAACACGGTTGTAGAAAATAGTTACTTTCCTAACAAGTGCAGAAAGTAATTCTTTTCCGCACGCGACTGCAGTTTGCCGAACGACGCGAAGCGGGAGTTCGGCAAGCAGTCGAGTGCGGAAAAGAGACTTTTTGCAAGAGTTAGGAACAATATTTTTTCTAAGAGTCTTTAACCCGGCACCTGCCACGTGGCTTTGCAAGGCGCCAACTGCCACGTGGGGTGCTCACAGCACCCCTTAAAAATTGTATGTGATCTACTTGTTTATAAACAAAATAATGTGTTGAGTTACACAAGTATATAAAAAAACATGCTTTATTAACTTATTAGCTACTAATACACACTCACCGGCAGAGAAAACGGGCACCCCAAAAAATGGGTCATTTTTAATGTCTTGTATTTCCTAAACCTGATGTCCGATTTAAGTAATTTTTTTAATATGTTATAGCCTTATTCTTTATCAATATCGCTGTAATAATATTGTTGCTAGACAGGTACATTGTCATTGTATACAGGGTGTACGAATCAAACTGTGTTTTTTTCTCAAACTTTGGAACACCCTGTGGAATGTTCTAGCTTTTATAAAATACTAAAATTAAAACCCAACTATAGCCACAGATTTTCTTAACATTCTGTTTTTTTATTGATTCGCTTATGTTGGATAATAAAAAAGTTAGGCACTTTAACAACTACCCCTGTTTTTCGTCAATACAGGGTGTTTTTCAATAAGTACGGCAAGCTTTAAGGGGTAATTCTGCATGATAAAATAATGGCAGTTTGCTTTATAAACTTATGCCCGCAAATACTTCGTTTCTGAGATAGGGGTGTTGAAATTGTTCTTACAAACTGACGATTTATTTATTGCTCTAAAACGGTTTGTGATATGCAAATGAAATTTGGTAGATTTTAAGAGCTAGTTATTGCGCATTTTTTGGCATACAATTGAGAATTTTATATTCACCATTGGCGTGCATACGGGATATATCTAAAATATTTATACCCGTATGCACGCCAATGGTGAATATAAAATTCTTAATTGTATGCCAAAAAATGCGCAATAACTACCTCTTAAAATCTACCAAATTTCATTTGCATATCACAAACCGTTTTAGAGAAATAAATAAATCGTCAGTTTGTAAGAACAATTTTAACACCCCCTATCTCGGAAACGAAGCATTTGCGGGCATACGTTTATAAAGCAAACTGTCATTATTTTATCATGCAGAATTACCCCTTAAAGTTTGCCGTACTTATTTAAAAACACCCTGTATTAACGAAAAACAGGGGTAGTTGTTAATGTGCTTAACTTTTTTATTATCCAACATAAGCGAATGAATCAAAAAACGGAATGTTAAGAAAACCTGAGGCTATAGTTTGGTTATAATTTCAGTATTTTATAAAAGCTAGAACATTCCACAGGGTGTTCCAAAGTTTGAGAAAAAAACACAGTTTGATTCGTACACCCTGTATACAATGACAATGTACCTGTCTAGCAACAATATTATTACAGCGATATTGATAAAGAATAAGGCTATAACATATTAAAAAAATTACTTAAATCGGACATCAGGTTTAGGAAATACAAGACATTAAAAATGACCCATTTTTTGGGGTGCCCGTTTTCTCTGGCGGTGAGTGTATTATAAAAGTTAAAAAGTAAAATTAAAAAGGTGTTATAAGCAAATTAGCAAGTACCAACCCATAATAAATGAAGTGAAGTAAAATATCTAAAAAATTAAGATTTATTGAGTATAGAGACTATATTAATAATTTAAATCAGTTGTTACAATTAAAAATGTAAATCTGACCTGTTTATCAAAAACACAAAAAAAATTTAAAACTTAAACTGCCAGATGATGACACCTCGATTCGATTTTAGAGCCACAAGTTCAGAATGACACTAAATAACCACTTCAAACGCAAACAGATCTATGCTACAGTATATAAAGCTACTATGACGCACAGCACGGTTAACAAACTTGAAATACCAAATATTTGATGAAAATGTGTTATGGGGTGCTGGTAGCACCCCACGTGGCAGGTGCCGGGTTAAAAAATTACCAAATCTTAATCAATTAATTTAATTAATATGAAAATACATACACAAATTAATTCTTTGACAAGATCCACAAGGAAAAGAAAATGTTTTCTTTTTCTTTGACAAGGTTGTCAAAACCAAACTTTCAATATAATTAGTTAGCATGACGACGATCTAGGTTTCCATGACGATGATTCAAAACGACTGTTATTGTCTACCGATTTGACTTTCGAATATTATGTCAAAATAATTTTATTTCATCGAATTGTCGCGTTAATATCATTAAAACAGGAACACAATAAGATATATTTGAAATAAATTAGTAAATTATATCTAAATATTAGTTTATTGCATGTATTATAATTACTTTAAGGCCATAATAACATATCTAAATTAACACGCGTGCGGAAAAGTAAAAACCGCGTGCGGAAAAGTAACACGCGTGCGGAAAAGTAACACGCGTGCGGAAAAGTAACACGCGTGCGGAAAAGTGAAACTTTCTAAACTAAAATGCGTGCGCGAAAGTAGGCATTTTTGTACGCTCGTAGAAAAAATTATTTACATAATATTCCTTGTTACGACTTTTTACTTCAAGCTTCAATAAAATGTTCTTTTTTATATTTGTTTGGGTCAAACCATCAATAATCTATATCTGAGAATATTACTTAGAGTTCTTTTTAATAAATAAAACCCAACATACAACTTTAATGATGAAAGTTTAATCAAATATCAATCCTACAGCACAATTATCAATCCAAAGAAGCGACCAAATAATTTCAAAATACAAGTGAAGTTAGACCTTTCTTCACATTTTTGACACGTTATGTCAAAATAAAGGAACTTTTATTAAAAGAACGGTGTCCTCTAATTTTCCTTAAATACAGGCCTGTATTTCATTAAAGGACAAAAATAAAAGACGCAATACTGCGCATGCTTATATTTCAAAATAAAGGATCTTTTATTACAGGCCGACTTAAAAGACGTTGGCAATAACTCTCTATTTATGAGTTGCGTTCCTGGGACGACTTTACTGAAAGAGTTCATTCGATTACATGAAATCAACCCCAACTCAAGAATATCCGCCACAAAAAAAATCATAGCATCTGTCTTTAAAAAGACAACCACATGCAACGGTGACAGTAAAATTCTCGAGTTAGAGATTCCATAGTAAATCACGAGGGAAAACCAAGAAAAAACCTCGTGATCCCGACATCGTAAGTATTAGGTATTACTTTAGTTTACTCTCAAAACTAATACCAATTTCTGACCTTAATATGTACATGTTATTTTAAATTATAAATAATATTAATAATACATACATAGATATAAAAATAATACTAAAATATAAAATGTACTAACTCATATGTTATTGACTTACTAATCGTGGTATTTTTTCCTCGTGATTTACTATGGAATCTCTAACGTGAGAATTTTACTGTCATCGTTGCATGTGGTTGTCTTTTTAAAGACAGATGCTATGATTTTTTTTGTGGCGGATATTCTTGAGTTGTGGTTGATTTCATGTAATCGAATGAACTATCTTTCAGTAAAGTAGTCCCAGGAACGCAACTCATAAATATTGGCAATATCATTTTAAAGCCTTCTACTTTAAAATGTATAATATATGTCTGAATTGCCGATATAAATGAGATTTAATAAATTATTAGAATAATTTTTTACTAAGCAACAACATTTTTGTTTAATGTATAAATATTTTTTGTATTTTGACAACGGCATCCGATTTGGACGTCGAAACGTTAATAAAATCATTTTTTAATAAAATTGTGGCTTATTTCCAATTAAAAATAGTTAACTATAGACTGAAGTTTAAAAGGTAGAAAAATAAAAAATATTAAAAATAGTCAAGCAACCAAATAGTCAGCGCCCGCGTCGGTGAGAACATCTAGACATTTTTAAAATGTCTATAGGCCCCAGGTCGACTCATATAAGTACCTTTGGTAAAACCGGGGGTAATAATAGGCGGTTGAAGCGTAGCACTGTTACCTTCCTCGTATACCGTAGGCCCTAGATATAGCAGACTACCCTGCTATAATTCCAAAGCCGCGTTAGCGGTGTAACACGGGAGACGATTATTATTATAATTATTTAAACAATATTATTTTTAAACAAAATAAATGTTTTTGATATAGTAATAGTTATTTATGATATAAGTGTTAAAAGTAGACGTTTAAGGCACGCATGTGAAAGTTTGCAATTCACATGAGTGCCTTAAAAATGTACTTTTTAACACGCATATCATACAATATTTTTTTCTACAAACGTGATTACAGGACAATATCTACAAAAACTTTTACTTGAACGACATTCCATTTTTATATTTTTTTGACATTACATCAAAATTGCCTATACGGTAAATACGAACTACAGTGCCTTAAAATTTTTAAAGCACTAGTGCTTTAAAGTAGCATTTTTAACGCTCGTATGGAGTTCTAAAAATTGCATTTTTAACACGGTTGTAGAAAAGTAATTTTAATTTATTATAACAGAACTAAAGCATCTTTGGCATTAGGTGGCTCTACTTAAGTTACTTGGGAATAAAAAAAAATGAATGATACATTTTTTTAAAGTATACCGATTGGGGTGGCGATTAGGCGATGCTGGTTTATTACGCAAACAAATTTAAAGCGGACTGTATGGAAATAATAACAAAAAATTCTTACCTTATTTAATTGGGAGGTGTTGATGTCTTCAGTTATTACTAAGGAAAGAAAGGAAGGATAGAGGGTTAATTTATTTTTTTAGTATAACTGAAACCCTCCCTGGGACTGTAATTCTACCTCGACGACGGTGGGAGGGCCGAGTAACCGGTCGTGGTCCCTAAAATTGTGAGGGGAGCACGACCGATGAAACCAAGAACAGTGCCCAGCGACTGTGCACCGGGTGGTCGCCGGACACCGTCGCTGGATGCTAAAAGGCGTCGCAACTGAGGCGAGCAGTTGCGACGCAACTTCCTCCAACTTCCCTGCGACTACTCTAATCCCCCTAAAGTTAATCTCGCCCACTCCAGCGTTGTGGCCGGGGGTCGATGGGGGAGCCCCACACACCATGCGGGGGCTCTGCCGTCGAACTCCGATCACAAATCTCTATTCGAAATCTTTCTCGACATACCCATAACGAGTAGCCGCCATGTCTTACCCCACCAAAGTACCTTTCCCATCACACATCCACTCCAAATCCCGCGTAACAGGGGAGGCAGCAGTTACGCGGAAATTCCAGGTAGCCTGTGAATACAGGCTGCTACTGCGTCCGGAGGCAACCGTGATAAAAAGCCTAGAGGAGTAAACCTCAATAAAATAATAGCCACTAACACGGTGGAAGGCATCGTGCCTAAGATATGAGAGATGCGATGGTTAGAGCATCACAAACGATCCCTTCGGGATACCTGGCGACCTCCCGAAGCAACCTAGCCCTAACATGGTAAGGGCGCACTGCCACGTCGGACGCGTAGCACGTCCCGACTCGTGGGAATTCATATGAATAAAACCAACTCAAAAAAAGGGAAAAATAACGACGACCAAAGGCAAAAGGACAATGACGACGCATTAATTAGTAAAATTGAGAATAGGGAAGAACAGTCGCAAGACGACACAATAGATGAAGATGAGCAGAGAAAGTTTGAAAGGGAAATGCTACAATGGCACGACCAACAGCCTAAACTAAACAGATCGGGTGCCATAAAGCACTCGACACTTGTAGGGGAAGAAATTAATACAAGAGAAGAAGAAGAGGAAGACCCCTCGGTGAAAATCCTGGAAGCGAAAGCTTTCACAGAAAGTTACGAAGAAAAAACGGAGGAAGAAAGGGGAGAAACTTGGGAAGATATAGAGGAGAGTGTCTTAACAGCCTTCTTGTTCGACGAAGAGGACAGAAGAGAAATGCAGCAAATGAAAAAAAGAAAAGGGGACAGCCTGGAGATAAATGAAAAATTCAGAAGAAACCGACAGGGAAAAGGTCCAACGGAAAATGAAACAAATACTTGATATACTTAATACAGAAGGCCCAATAGAGGACGAAAGAATAAGAATGAAAAAACTCGTAGGGGAAATCAACTTTATACAAAACAGAAAAATTAGCTCAAATCAACCAACACAAGGGGACGAGAAAAATATAAGATGCGAACAATGTAAACTTAAGATCGAGCAAGAGAGACAAAGAAAAGAAACAGAAAAAATAATAGGAATTGTAAACAAGGGGGGAGACATAGACACCTTTAGTCAAGTCCACGAGAAGAAATGGGAGGACAAGGTGTTTGAAAAAAACGAAGTGGGAACATGGGGGACTGCAAGAGACAATTGAAAAAAAAAAGAATGCACAATAATAACTAAAAACGAAATAAAAGACGGGAGGTAGAGGGCGTCATAAGAACGCTCAGGGAAGAAGTAGCAGAAATCATTGAGGAATGCAAAGTGGGCGACATAGAGTACATAAACAGGGAATGTATGAAATGGCCGTAAAGGCCATAAATATAATAAAAAAAGGGAGAAGCCCCCGGAAACCATCAGAGTCATCGTTAACAACGAGATAAATAAGGAAGATGTGCGAAAAGCTCTCGAATTTGTGGGGAGAAAAGAAAATATAGTATGGAAAATAGATATTAGAGGGAAGGAGATGGATAAAGGGGAGAGGCATGAGCAGGAAGAAGCCCTCCTAATCAAAACGGGGGGGAAATCATACAATGATGTATTAAAAGAGATTAATCAGAAAATTGATATAGGGAAGATTGGCTTAAAAGTAAATAGGCTAAAAAAAAACAGAAGGGGGAGACATCCTCGTAAAGCTAAAGGGGAGGGGATCAGCCGAGAAACTGAAGAAGGAGATCGACAGTAAAATAACGGGAATGAGCATGGCTGTTCGGAAGAAAGAAAATTATTTTTCCATCACGGCAATAGACCCAGGGTTTACAGAAGAACAAGTAATAAGTGCGATAACAACATATACCGGTATCCCCGAGGACGAAATAGATGTCAAAACGCTACGTATAAATAGGCATGGGGAACAGGTGGCGACCATAGCCGTACGCCTCTCAAAAGCAGAAGAGCTACGGAGGTATAGAACAATAGTAATAGGTTGGGTTGTATGCCCCATAATGGAACGCCATACGCCGATAAGGTGTTATAAGTGCCTCCATTATGGTCACAACACCTATGAGTGTAAAGGGGAGAGCAGGGTAGCATGCTGCTACAACTGCTTAAGCGGTGCAGTGTAGCAGCACTGCGTACTGCTTAACTTGTAAGGAAGAGGGTCATAGAATGGACCGCATGACATGCCCAGCCTAGAGGGCGTGGGTGTACGGCAGGGGAGGGGAAAGGGAACCCATAAAGAATTAAAAGAAACAAAAGCGAAATGGTGAGAGGTGGTTTCCTGAAGAACGGAGGTGGGCCCCTATACAGCCCACTAGTGAAACAGGAAACCACCTTTCATAGGGTAAATTTATCGATTTTAATTATACATATTTATATTTATTTATTTGAAAATTTTATCTATACATATTTTATTTATATAAATTTTAATTTCACATATAATTTTAAAAATCTTAGTGAGTAGTGTATTGTCTAGTATACCATTTTAATCTTTTATTTATTTATTTACCTATTTATTCATTTTATATTTACACCTTTATTTTATTTATATTTATTGTGTTCCATATATACAAACGGATATGGGTCAACTCTCTAGGGAACTGAACCAAAAATGAACCTCAAGGATCAACCTGGTATAAGGATAATGCAGGTGAACGGGGGTCGAGCAAAACGCGCACACGATCTGGTCCACGCGAAAGCCTGCACGCTAAAAATAGACTTACTCATCGTCCTGGAACCTAACAAAAAAATAACGTCGGACGGTGGCTGGGTGCAGGATACAAACAAAAACGTGGCGGTGCTCTTCAGAAATAAAGATCTTGGCGTGCGTGGCATAGTCAGGGGCGGGAATTATATCCTCAATAAGATGAAGGATTTTTGTCTCCTGGCATGCTACATATCTCCAAACATACCCATCAGAGACTACAACCAAAAAGTAGATGAAATAATGAGCATCGCTACAAGAGAGAAGCAAATAATGATTGTCGGGGACATCAACGCAAAATCTAGGTCATGGGGCTCTCCCATGAATGATGAGAAGGGAGAGTTCTGGAATGAATGGATAGCCCAGGCTGGCCTCCACGTACTCAATAACAACAAACCCACATTCATAAGAGGGGCCAGTAAATCGCATATTGATGTAACCATTGCAACCGAAAGGCTATCCAGACGCATAAAAAATTGGGAGGTCCTCGACGAACAGTTATTCACTTACCACTGTTACATAACGTACGAGGTGTTGGTTAAAGGGAGGGTTCTAAGAAAACCGATAGGTCGAAGAGAGAAAATATTTAACAAAAACAGGTACCTATCGGAGATTAAAAAAGTCGACGAAGACGCAATAACAGATCTCGGCCAACTCAGGAAGACACTCATTAACGCCGTCGAGTTACCCACAGAGAAAACATAAAACAACGAAAGAACCCCCTATTGGTGGACGGATGAGATAAGAGAACTACGTGAAGTGTGCCTCCGAGCTCGGAGGAATTACACAAGAAGACAGGGCAACCCCGAGCTCAATGAGATATATAAAACAGCGAAGAGGAAACTAAATAACAAAATAAAGAAAGAGAAAAAGGAAAGGTGGTAGAATCTGATAGACGCGCTAGAAAATAATATATGGGGAGACGCATACAAAATAACGATGAAGTCTCTCAAAATGATCGCCCCATACAGACTAGACGAAGACCAGCGCAGCGGCGTGAATCTGCGGAACTGCTCTTTCCTGCCAAGGAGGAGCAAGCTTTCCTAAGGATTTTCCCCACGGTAATGGAGGAGTTTACGGAGGAAGAAATAAAAGCCGCTGGTCAGGAAATTAAATCGGGAAAAGCTCCCGGCCCCGATGGTCTGCCACCTGAGGAACTGAAGATAATAGCAACAGAGAAACCAGGTTTGATCAGAAGAGTACTTAACAATCTACTGCGGAACCAAGAGTTTCCCAGGGAATTAAAGGAAGCAAACCTGGTATTGCTACTCAAGCCTGGGAAACCCCCCGACTCGGCATCCTCTTACAGGCCGATATGCCTTCTAGACTGTCTTGGCAAGTTTTACGAAATTCTTGTGAAGAAGAGGCTGGAAGGGGTATTGGCAAGTGAGAGAGCTCTATCCAGTCAACAATTCGGATTTCGAAAAGGTCGATCAGCAGTAGATGCAGCGATCTGGATTAGGGACGCGGCACAAACAAGTAGAAAGAGGTGGGTGGTACTTGTTCTATTGGACATTAAAAATGCCTTCAACTCGGCGAACTGGGGCCTCATCATCGACAGGATTGTCGAGCTGGGGGCCCCGGATTACATGTCCAATATAATAAAGGAAAGAAGCGTATGCATAACGAAGAAAAATAAGATGAATATGACTGCTGGAGTACCCCAAGGGTCAGTCCTGGGACCCACACTATGGAACATATTATACAATGGGGTACTAGAGGTAAATAGAACACAAGGAGTAAGGGCAATAGCATACGCAGACGACCTAGCCCTACTAATCGAGGACGACACGAATCGGGGCATCATACATAAAGTAAACACAGCAATAGAAAAAAACCGCGAAATGGACAGAGAACAACGATTTAAAATTGGCAGTAGAAAAGACTGAGATAATTATCTTGAGGGGACGGTGGGATCGAAAAGACATTAACTTTCGGTTCAGAGGCTCCGAACTAAAACCCCAGAAAACAGTATTTGGGAATAATCTTCGCCGACAGAAGGTCATTCGGCCCACATATACAGGAAGCATGTCGGAAAGCGGAGGCAAGGACCTCAGTCCTACAAAAATTAATGCCGAATATAGGAGGCCCTGGATCACACAAACGGGCAGTAATGCTACAATCCATTATGTCAATAATATTATACGGGGCCCCAGTGTGGCATGAGGTCGTAAATAAAGCCAAATACAGAGACATGCTTCTCAGAGCGCAAAGAAAACCCCTGATCAGAGTGTGTAGCGCGTACAGAACCGTATCAACCGTTGCCCTACAGGTAGTGGCCGGAGCTGTGCCGGTGCACATTCTGACAGAGGAGAGGGTTCGAATGCATCGAAGGGGTAACGGAGCTAGAAGTTCAGGACCAGAAGAAAGAAGAGGAAGCCTGGAAAGTTGGCAGGATCAGTGGTCAAGAGAAACAGGCAAAGCCGCCTGGACGAGGACCCTTATCCCTGATGTAGTGAGGTGGTATGAATGCAGACACAGGCGCGTTAACTATTATTTCACACAATTTTTGACGGGGCATGGAGCCATTAAGAATGAAAAAATGTTTGACTTGATCATTGGATTTGTCACTGAAACGATGAAGCATAAGGAAGAAAGAGAGAGGAGACTCCAACAAAGATAATCTGTTTGTATGTCTTTTGAACATGTGTCGTTTCGCGCCGACCGGGGTGGGTAGCGAATATACAACTCCCACTTCTGCCGGGGCAGTCATTTAAAATAAAAGAATTTTAATCCTAGTGTTAATGTTAGATGTTTTGTTTTTCATGTGCTTATATCTTGTTGTGTTGTGAGTGTATAGATAAATGGGCCACTCCTACAGTGGGTGGGGAATGAAAGTTTAGTTGTTCTTACTAACTGTTTGGTAATTCTTGCTAGTTTACGGTGGATGGGATGATAGCGTGGTCGCGCCCCCTCACCCATTATCATGCAGATAGGTCGGTTGCCTTAGGCCGATGCCACATTATGCGTTTTGACCGGATGCGTTTCCGCCGCATCCGGTGAAAACGCATAGTGTGACAGATCGGTCCGGTTGCGTTGGAAACGGATGCGTTTTGAGTCATCGGTACGCGCTTACAAACTGCACAAGACTAAACGCATAGTGTGACAGGTCGGTCGGGTTGCGTTGGAAACGGATGCGTTTTCACCGCATCCGTTCAAAACGCATAATGTGGCATCGGCCTTACGGACCCTGGCCGGCTGCATGCGTGGATGGGGTGGCGAAACCGGGTTGTCATGACAGTCATAGAGCGCACGCAGAGAGTGCTAAACGGGGGTGACGAGCAAAGCTGGCGGGTCAGAGCTATGCCGGCTAAGGTCGGTTCCTGGCCCGCCGGTTGGAGAAAGAGGTGAGTTTAGTTGGTAGGCGGCTCGCTACGGTTCGGCGTACGGCTCGCTACGGTTCGGCGTAGAGAGTTGAATCCAACACACCTGGGACACCTTCCCAGAAGTCTTTAGAAAATTCTCACCTCCCAAAAAAAAAAAGTATAACTGAAACCGGCGTTTTATGGCGACACTTGATAACTATACGAAACGACTTAACAATTGAATTTGTTCTTACTTACTGAGACTACGACTAGTTACTATTAACGAAAGGTAATTAACGAGAAACCAAAAAATTTAATACAATATCTGGGCAAGTAAATAGGCCAGGTACTTCGAATAAAATAAATTTAATGAGGCCAAAACATCCTGCCCCCGAGTTTATTTTTAAAATAAACGAAAAATAACGACAAATCAACGAAAACTAATTTAATTTTAATATGCTAAGTCTGCACATGAACCCATCACCCTAAACTAAAATTTTAACTATCAAATAAAAAATTCCTCTCCAATTTATTGACTGGGTAGAGGACACAGTTTAACGACTGGGCGCATGTAACTACCGTGCTTGGTTCGCACTTTTACGATTCGAACAATCCCATCTTTTCCAGGATACAAAGTCTCTATGAGCCACTGTAAATGTGGGATAGTTTCATTTTTTATTATAACTACCATTCCCTCTTTGGGAGGATTCGAGTTAGTGTTCCATTTTAAACGAGACTGCATAGAAGAAAAATATTCTGAATGCCATCTTTTCCAATAATGTTGAACAATGCAATCTAGTAATTTATATCTTTTCAAAGTACATACTCATATTTTTATCAAGATCAATATCCATCGAGGGTAATGACACTAAAGGTTCTGTACATAAAAAATGCGATGGAGTCAGCGCGACTGGATTTTCAGGGTCGTTACTTTGAACAAAAAGAGGACGCGAATTCAAAAGACACTCGATTTGTGTCAGAACAGTTAAAAATTCTTCCTAAGTAAGGATTTGATTCCCCACAACTCTACTTAAATGAAGTTTTACACTTTTTATATTGCGTTCCCAAATACCACCGACGTGACTGCCATAAGGTACGTTCATTTTCCAAGAAATTTTGGTATTACTAAGTTCCTGTTGGAATGCATCTTTATAAGTTTTTGAAGTAGTTAATTGATATATTTCATCGAGGCCTCTTTTGGCACCCACATAATTTGTGCCACTATCTGAATATAAAACATTACAATTTCCACGGCGAGATAAAAATCTTTTGAAAGCGGCTAAGAAACAATCTGTAGAGAGCGAGGAGGCTAATTCAAGATGTATGGCTTTCGTACTTAGACAAACAAACAAACATCCGTAAGCCTTTTGAGTTTTTACGCCACGATATTTTCCTATAGTAATGGAAAACGCACCAGTATAATCTACACCAGTGTGTAAAAAGGCTTTTGCCTGATTGACTCTTACGGCGGGTAAGTTAGCCATCATAGGATAGGTAGGTTTAGGATTAAGACGAAAACAACGATTACATCTCCAAATTCTATTTCTGATGGCCTGACGACTCGATAGTATCCAATAATTTGTTCTCAGAAGATTTTGCAACAAATACGCTCCAGCATGTAAATGCAATTTATGGAAATAATCTATTAACAAAATGGTTAAAGGATCGGCTTTGGGCAACAAAATCGGATGTTTTTGTTCAAAACTACATTGGGAGTTGGACAAACGTCCACCTACTCTAATTATTCCATTTTCAATAAATGGATTCAAACGACGTATGGAAGATTTTAAAACGAGATTTTGAGAAAGGGCTTTATATTCTTCAAAAAAATTTTTTTGCTGGACAGCCCGAATTAATTCAATTTCTGCAATTTTTAAATCAAATAGAGATATCCGTTTATTTAAAGGCAATTTTCTAAGAAATCTCAATACGTATACATACTGTGGAATTTAAAAGTTTCGACCAACTGGAAAAATATTCAATAAGAGTATACAGCGGAGAAATTACACGAGTGACATTACCAAACAAGGTTTGTGATCTATATTCAGAATCACAAATCATAATTTCCTGAACGTTGACAGACTGAATAGGCCAATATTCTGGCTCCAAAAGTAACCAATTTGGACCAGTAAACCATGTGGGATGGTTGACTAACGAAGAAGGAAACAAACCTCTAGAGGCGCAATCAACAACATTTTCCTTTCCAGGAACAAAAAACCAATACTGTGACGGAACCATCTTATGAATTGTAACAACACTATTTTGAACAAATAATTTGAGATTTTTCTCTGAGGACTTTATCCAATTTAAGACAATCATGGAATCACTAAGGCAAAAATTTTATCAATATTATGTCTAGGAGAATAAGTTTCAATAGCATGTGAAAGAAACTTTGAGAGAAGAAGCGCTCCACAAAGCTCTAATCGAGGAAGAGTTATTTTAGACATTGGAGATACTGTAGATTTAGAGTACAGTAAAGTAACTTTAACTTGACCTGTACAATTAACAACCCTGGAATAAACAATGACTCCATATCCAGCAGCACTTGCATCTGAAAATCCTACAAAAGACAACGACGAATTAGGTGTAACTGCTATATGGCGTGGAATTTGTATTTTGTATAGGACATGAAATTAATTTTGAAACTTTTTCCATGTTATTTCGATTTCTTTTGGTACAGTACTATCCCAATCTACCTTTAGAGTCCAAAGTTTTTTTATCCAAATTTTAAGCAAGAGGGTTATAGGAGATAGGAATCCCAAGGGATCAAACATACGAGCAACAAGTGAGAGCATGTTTCTTTTTGTACAACGGGTCGATGAGGGTATTTCTAACCCAAAACTAAAATTGTCAAATTTTTCTTCCCATTGCAATCCTAACACTTTGGAGACTGACTTATCAAATTGTTTGGTTTTGACCAATTGAAGGGATTCGGGGATTGTCGATAGTAGATCGTTCGAGTTCGACATCCATTTGGTTAATTTAAAACCACCTTTTTGAAACAAATTAACTAACTGAGTGTGTGTAACTATAGCTTCAGAAATATTTGGAAAACTGCTAATATAATCGTCTACATACATATCTCTTAAAATTGGGATGATAGCATCAGGAAAATTTTTAGATTCGTCATTACATAATTGTTTTATTACCCTGAGACTAAGATATGGTGAGGATTTTACCCCAAAAGTTAAAGTATTTAATTAGAAAATAGAAATAGGATCATTGGTATCAAATCTCCACAAAACTCTTTGAAACAAACAATGAGATTCAACAACTTTAACCTGCCTATACATTTGTTTCAAATCAGCGACAATTGCAATTTTGGACCTTTATAAAGAATTTCATTTAATGACGGTCCTTTACTAGCTTTCATAGAGGCATCAAAGACTATTCTACAAGGAGTGGAAGGGCTATCTGGTTTAAAAACACAATGATGGGGAATATAATACGACAACGAATCAATGGTTTGAATGGGAACTAAACTCATGTGCTTTTGGTCTAAATAGTCTTGAAAGATATCACAGTAAAGCTTTCTAAGTTCTGGATTTGGTGCAAGGCGATTTTCTAAGGACAACAATCTATTTTTAGCAAGAACAAAATAATCACCCAGTACATTAGGATCATTTTGGAACGGCAACGAAACTGTGTATCTAACATCTGCATCTCTAGATACATTTTCTAAAAATAAATTTTCACAAATTTCATCTTGTGATGAACTACTAGTAACAATGGGCAAATCCTCTAATTCATACATTCTTTCGACCAAGGAATCTATATTCAACAAAGGGTTACAGACGAAAGACAAATATGTGTGGATTTTTTCAAAATTTGGTGCAGCTGAGCCCATGACTACATAACCTAAACTAGTTTCAATAGCTGATAGAGAACCTTCGCACGACACTCTATTACAACCAATGATATTTGAGAAGACAGGTAAGCCTAAAATGCCATCTATCTTGCCAGGAAAAAAGAAATTCGGGTCAGCTAAATTCAAGTGTTCTATACTGTTAATACAGTCTTTATCAACTGGTTGATCTGGCAACTTATTAGAGATTGTGTCTATAAGCAACACTTCTGTAGGATATTGTATTTTTTTATCAAAATGGAAAAAGATAACAATGTTGGTTTTACCTACTATCGGGGTGGTTGAGCCTCCTATACCAGAGACTGTCACATTTAATTTCGAATAACTTAGGCCTAATTTTCGGGAACAATCAAAAGTAAGAAAATTAGCAGAAGAACCACTATCTAACAAAAATCTAACCTTGTGAGCACTACCCCATTTATCAACAACTTTAACCATTATTGTCCCAAAGAGACTAACAGAACTCGATTCTGATTCATTTGGGATATTTTTAGAATGGCGGACATGTAAACTAGAAGGATTATCAGAAGAACCAGAGGTAGGCTCAGTACTAGTGGAGGGAAATGGAACATTTTCATTAGGCCGAGTAGTATTTGGCTTATGCAAAAATGAATCGTGCCTAGCTTTGCATTTAACACAAGAAAATTTTGACGGACAATTGGATACTCGATGCTTAAAAAAAAAATTTAAACATAAATTATTTTTCTTCACTAATTTAAATCTGGATTCAAATGGTAGCCCTAAAAAGTGCTTACAGTCTTTAATTAAATGTGGGCCTTTTTTACAAACAACACAATCTATAGAGGAATACGTATTCTGTTCTTGCAAATGTAACGATTTGTTCGGTTTTTGAAACGAAAAATTATTTTTGGAATTCCTTGATCTATCATTTTTAATAAGAGCTTTACTACGTTGGCGTAAAAATTTCAATAACTCATCATAAACGGGTAAATCATTATTATTTCTTATTAAATAAAATGAATCTATGGTATCTTGTGGTAATTTTAACATAGCTAAATAAGTTAAAATATGATCATCTAAATTATCGAGATTTAATCGTTTTAGTGCAGAAACATTAGTATCAAACTTTTCCAAAAATATTTCCAAATAGGATGCATTATTAGATTGCAAACCGCGAAAATTAACAATTCGATCCATATAGAGATTAAACAAATATTTTTTATCATTATATCTTTCAACAAGCATATTCCAAATAATATCATAATTATTAGGAATGGGTTCTATTGAGCTACAGCTTTTCAAGGCTTTCCCGGAAATACAACTCAACAAATACTGCAGCTTATCGGACTTGGGATATTCTATTTTGTTATGAACAAATTGTTTGAAATTTTCATAGAAAACAGGCCACAGAGATATATCTTCACCATCAAACTTAACTAATTCAAATTTAGGCATTTTAATAATTGAATTATTAGTAATATTGGGATTATTAATCGAAACAACAGGTTTATTTATTAATAATGAAGCTAAATATTCAATATTGGAGTAGAGATCATAAAATGCATCTAAATGCGTATGGTAAGCAACGCCAGCATCTGGCTCCATCTCTTGTTTTAATATAACGATATCTTGAACAATTTACTCATATTCTGATACGAGTTTTTTCGAACGTACTATATCTTACTGCAAAGTTACGCATTCTTGAGGCATTTCCTGGATCTTTTTCTAAGGCCGACCCGGCATCGTAACATAATTGAGCCATACGAAAGATAGTTTCACGTTTAGAGTATAATCGCTCCAATTTAAGTTTAGTCCAGGGCGCATCTGTTTTGAGATGGACGTTGAGAGGTGACTCAAATTTTTTTGCAGAAATTGCTTAAAAATAAATCAAATAATTATTTTTGAGTTATCCTCTCTCTCAAAAAGGTCCGGAACATTGTTTAAATAATCAAAATGTCAAAAAAATAAGGAAAAATTAGATTTTTTCTTCGTTTTTTGATTATAACTTTAAAAGTGTTCATTTCCGAGAAAAGTTGTACTGACATAAAAGTTGCGTACCTAATTAAATTTTCTACAATATAGAATTGGTTAACAATTTAAAAAATAGTCACCCTAGTTGCAAAATAGCAATAATTGCGAAAAAACCATACAAAAACAAGTATTCGCATTTTACGTTTTTCAACCATTTATGCTACACTTGTGACCTTCATATTTCACCCAGAAAAACTTTATGATACAGTAACACAATACTCTAAATTTCATTACGATCGGTTTAATACATTTTGCAAAATAAATTTTGCAATCCAGCTTTCGCAAAAAAAAATCATTTTTTCAAAATGTTACAGGACTGAAAATAAAGATAGCAAGTTGAAATTTTTTTGCTTATAGAAGTGTACTGTACCTTTCATTTCAAATTTGCAAAATTAAAATCGTTTAATTACCACGGCGTCAGGAAATTTTTTAAATAAACAATAATTTTTGGTGCTACGCGCAGGACAGCGGTGTTCGATTCACACAAGTTGATTTTCACCAAAATTTCTTCCAATCTTTATCTAATATATTATTTTCTTACTCTATATTTTGTTGTCGGAATGACTATAATTAATAAAAACAAGAAGTGCACAAATTGGTGGAGTAATGAAATAAAAGAAGAGGTCAAATTAAAAAAGTTAGCGTGGAAGAAATACCTAGGGAAGCAGAGCCCAGAAAGCTATCAAAAATATAAACAGCAGAGGGCAAAAGTAAAAGACATGGTTATGGAAGCGAAAAAGAAGAGCTGGGAGGACTTTGGCAATAAAATGGAGAAAGACTACCACACTAATCAAAAATTATTTTACAAAACCCTGAGAAGTCTAAGAGCAGAGAAGGTACAACAAACACCAAAACAAATTAAAAATGAAAATGGCCACATTCTCTGCGAGAACGAAAGAATCATAAACAGATGGAGAGAATATTTTGAAAACCTCTTGACCCAAGAAGACTCCAATAATAAATCAGATAACACCGAAGAAAATGCACTTGAAAACCAAAATCAAACCGAAATAACAACAGATGAAATAAAAGAAATAATATGTAAGCTTAAAAGAGGAAAGGCAGCTGGCTATGATAAGATATCCGCGGAAATGCTAAAAAATATGGGAGAAAATGGAAATGAAATGCTCAGAAAAGTTTGCAATAAAGCATGGAATGAGAGTAAGGTCCCAAAAGACTGGGAAGTGGGAATTATTTTACCCATTTTCAAAAAAGGAGACAGACGAGACTGCAGTAATTATAGAGGTATAACCCTCCTGAGTATTCCTTCCAAAGTCTACGAACGAGTACTAGAGAAAAAATTATTACAAGAAGTGGACCACAAACTGGAACAGTCACAAAGCGGATTCAGGAAGGGAAGAAGCATTCATGACCATATTTTCACACTCAAGCAGCTAATACAAAATACGCGAAATACAAGCACAGAACTACACCAAGCTTTTATAGATCTAGAAAAAGCATTTGACAGAACACCAAGGATAGAAATCGACAAAAGCCTAATGAACAGGGAAGTAGACACTAAACTCAGAAAAGCTATTATGAGCCTATACAAAAACACAAGAAATAGAGTAAGAACAGATAATATGGAATCGGACGAGTTTATAGTTAATGATGGCTTAAGACAAGGAGGTGTACTAGGCCCCATCTTGTTCAATATTGTTCTAGATGATGTAATGAAGGAAACCAGAGAAGAAACATCGAAAATATATGTTGGACATAGAAATCTCGAAATGATACAGATAGCAGAATGTGCATTTGCAGATGATCTCGTTGTGTTTGGAAGAGATGAGGCCGCACTACAGAGAAACCTCCAAATATGGAGGGATAAACTTGAAAAACGTAATCTGAGGATTAACGAAAGTAAGACTAAGGTCATGATATGTGGGAAAACAGATAAACGTACAAAAATTAAAATCAATAACGACACCCTAGAACAAGTTGAAACTTTCAAATACCTGGGAGTTCAAATAGAGAGTAGGGGTGCACACGATACTGAGATAAACAACAGAATAGCAAGCGCAGCCCGCATATACCATGCAATTAAGAGCACATTTCTATCGAAAAAAGAAGTATCCCAAAAAGCCAAGATAACAATCTACAACACAGTTTTCGTACCTATCCTAACATTTGGATGTGAAAGCTGGACGCTCACCACCAGACTAAAGAAGAAACTGCAAAGCATGGAAATGAAGTATTTAAGAAGAGTACTAGGTGTGACCAGGATGGACAGGATACGGAATGAGGAAATAAGAGAACGCCTTAAAGTCCAACCAATAGAGAAGAAAATCGAAGCAGCCCAGTTAAGATGGTACGGCCACATGGTTAGGATGGATAAAGGAAGGCCAGTAAAACAAGTTTGGGAAGCGAGAAGAAACCTGAAAAGACCGAGGGGCAGGCCCATGAAGACCTGGGACGATGAAATCGCTGCCATCCTAGACAAAAGAGGAGTCACTAAAGAACAAGCGAAGAAAATGGCAAAAATAAGAAGGATTGGAGGAAGTTTGTGTACGAAGCATAAAAACAGACTTTATGCCCAACACCTTAGGGTAGAAGGGTTATCGATTATATATATATATATATATATATATATATATATATATATATATATATATATATATATATATATATATATATATATATATATATATCAAGTAGTGACTCTTGAGGATGCAGTCAGTTTATTTGGCCCACAAGACAAAGAAAACTCTTTGACTTACTGTCAAGCTTTCGAATTATATTTAATTCTTTTTCAAGACATCTACAAAATTTATAAATATAAAAATTAAGTAATTACAATGTATATTTTGTTTACTCACTAGTCGTTGAGATTGGTTGAAAAAGTTGAAACTTTACTAGAAGGACAATCACACACATATTAAAATATTTAAATAATTTTAGTCAATCTATTACATTATGTTGTGTCCATGGTTCGTTGTTCAACATGTATGAAGTGTATACCATTTCTTTAGAAGGAAAGCAAAACCAGTAACAATAGTTTTTTTTTATAATTACAGTTATTAATTTGATTGATGTAAAGTAAATTAGTCCAGTCAATGTGTCTACCAGCATAAAATGAATTTTTAATGGTGGAATGTACGATAGAAAATCAGATTATGATGTTGTGTCAAATGTTTGTTGATATGCTAATATGTAACAATAAATGTTACTTAATTTGTCTATATCTGACTTTCTATTTATACATTTTCTATTTTTCTGGATGTGTGTCATTTCTACAAATAACCTTTTCTGTTCATTTTTCACCCTCTCTAAGATTGACGCTTGTGAAAAATTAAATGTATGATTTAGATTAATTGAGTGATCTGCTAATGCACAAGCTTGCGATTTTTTTGTATTAATATCACTTCTGTGGGAAATTATTCTGCTGTGTAATGTCCGAGATGTTTCTCCTATATAAACCTTATCGCAGTCTGAGCAAGGTATTTGATACACAACTTTTGAACTTTCCTTAGTCGTAAGTGGATCTTTAGTTTTGGTGTATAAATGTGCTATAGTTTTAACGTTTCTGGTAGCAATTTTTATGTTTTCGAGTCCTTTAAATAATTTGAGAAGTTTTGGTGTTAAGAATGGAATATAAGGTAAAGATCCAAATGTTTGTGGTGTTGTTGGTACTAAGGTGTCGATTGTTGGGCTAGTGTTTCTTTCTTGGCTTGCCATATTCACTGTGGGTGGTTTTTTATTGTTGGTATTGTCAATCAATGTGATGGAAGCTGGAGAGGTAGCAGTACTAAAAATTAATTTATTAAGTAGTCCTACTGGATAAGAGTTTTCCATTAATATGTTTTTTAGTCTCTTCAAACTCTTTTCTCTATATGTTGGATGAGATATTTTTATTACTCGACTTTTTAGTCCCAAAATTAATTTTATTTTTGTTCTTGTAGGATGTTCAGAATAGTAATTTATGAATCTATTGCTAGAAATCGGTTTTCGATACCATTCTGTTTTGAGACTATTATCTTGAGTGCGATGGACTAGCATATCCAGAAAAGGGAGACTGTTGTTTTTTTCTCTTTCTGCAGTGAACTGTAGTTGGCTACATTGGTTGTTGAAAATATTTAAAACCTCATTTATTTTATCATTCAACATTCATTTAAATATTTTCAACAACCAATGTAGCCAACTACAGTTCACTGCAGAAAGAGAACAAAACAACAGTCTCCCTTTTCTGGATATGCTAGTCCATCGCACTCAAGATAATAGTCTCAAAACAGAATGGTATCGAAAACCGATTTCTAGCAATAGATTCATAAATTACTATTCTGAACATCCTACAAGAACAAAAATAAAATTAATTTTGGGACTAAAAAGTCGAGTAATAAAAATATCTCATCCAACATATAGAGAAAAGAGTTTGAAGAGACTAAAAAACATATTAATGGAAAACTCTTATCCAGTAGGACTACTTAATAAATTAATTTTTAGTACTGCTACCTCTCCAGCTTCCATCACATTGATTGACAATACCAACAATAAAAAACCACCCACAGTGAATATGGCAAGCCAAGAAAGAAACACTAGCCCAACAATCGACACCTTAGTACCAACAACACCACAAACATTTGGATCTTTACCTTATATTCCATTCTTAACACCAAAACTTCTCAAATTATTTAAAGGACTCGAAAACATAAAAATTGCTACCAGAAACGTTAAAACTATAGCACATTTATACACCAAAACTAAAGATCCACTTACGACTAAGGAAAGTTCAAAAGTTGTGTATCAAATACCTTGCTCAGACTGCGATAAGGTTTATATAGGAGAAACATCTCGGACATTACACAGCAGAATAATTTCCCACAGAAGTGATATTAATACAAAAAAATCGCAAGCTTGTGCATTAGCAGATCACTCAATTAATCTAAATCATACATTTAATTTTTCACAAGCGTCAATCTTAGAGAGGGTGAAAAATGAACAGAAAAGGTTATTTGTAGAAATGACACACATCCAGAAAAATAGAAAATGTATAAATAGAAAGTCAGATATAGACAAATTAAGTAACATTTATTGTTACATATTAGCATATCAACAAACATTTGACACAACATCATAATCTGATTTTCTATCGTACATTCCACCATTAAAAATTCATTTTATGCTGGTAGACACATTGACTGGACTAATTTACTTTACATCAATCAAATTAATAACTGTAATTATAAAAAAAAAACTATTGTTACTGGTTTTGCTTTCCTTCTAAAGAAATGGTATACACTTCATACATGTTGAACAACGAACCATGGACACAACATAATGTAATAGATTGACTAAAATTATTTAAATATTTTAATATGTGTGTGATTGTCCTTCTAGTAAAGTTTCAACTTTTTCAACCAATCTCAACGACTAGTGAGTAAACAAAATATACATTGTAATTACTTAATTTTTATATTTATAAATTTTGTAGATGTCTTGAAAAAGAATTAAATATAATTCGAAAGCTTGACAGTAAGTCAAAGAGTTTTCTTTGTCTTGTGGGCCAAATAAACTGACTGCATCCTCAAGAGTCACTACTTGATATATAAATCTACAGTCAAGAATACCACCATCTTATATATATATATATATATATATATATATATATATATATATATATATATATATATATATATATATATATATATATATATATATGTTGTAATTTAATATTTTAATTCCACAAAAATCAAACTAATTTTATTATTGTTTGCGAAATATTATTTAAACAATTGCATATGTTTAAAAATAATAAACTTTTATTTTTTAAGTTAAAATATATGAACAAAGAAAGTTTTTGCTAATAAAAGTTATTTCCAAGGATAGAGTATGTGTTTTTATTTTGCAATAAACAAATTTATTTATTTATATCGAAATTTAATAAAAATTAAAATGTATTATAGCGATACGCTTTAATTACTATTTTTGCTAATTGTAATTTTAATATTTTTTCTCAAAAACAAAACAACGTTAGTCATTCAAACTGCATATTCAAATACGAAGGTTATGGCCTTACCCTGTGACATCTGTTGTTCGTCTATGCGGCAACAAACTGCACCCTCATTAATTAAGTATTTTATCAGACAGTTAATGTGTCAACAGCTAGCTATGCATTCGAAATTGTTTTTCTTAAAAACCGTAAAAGTAGACGCCAGACCTGATAGTGATTTATGTGATCATCTGGTCAGGGGAAAAGGAATACAAACATGATCATCGTTTGTGGTTGCTTTCTTTAGTCACTACGCAGCATGCGAACCATTCACACATACCGACGCGACCCTCTCCGAGAGACCTAAACGAACACATTTTCGTTGTTGCAAAAATAAAATTACCGTTTGTTTTATTATATCCATGTTTAATTAAATTCCGCAACTCACCCATCGGAATATTGGTGACCCCGACGTGAGTATTTTAAACCGCCGCGAAAATTTAAAAAAAAGTTAGTTTTTTTAATATACTTTTGCCGGTTAATAAATACAGTGAACATCGAAAATGACGACCAGTGCCAACAATAGTGTTTCAGATCGGATTGCAGTGGCCATCGGGAAATTGACAGCCGAATTAGCTGACATGAAAATCCAGCTAGCTAGCTTGTCGCGCGCTCGAGCACAAGCTAACACATACCGTCGAAACCGCAGCAACTCAAGACAAAGACCACATCCTAGAGACAGTAGCTACAGTAGTGAACATAATAGTGACATTTGTTGGTACCACTACCGTTTTGGTGATCAAGCTCAAAAGTGCTCTCCTCCGTGCAAGCTCCAGGGAAACGTCGCGGGCAGTCGGTAGATGCGGCATCCGATCGAAGCCCAAAGTCTCGCCGCCTTTACGTAACAGGCTATGATACAAAAAAACAGTTTTTAGTCGACACCGGTGCCGATCTGTGCGTTTTCCCGCGGAAATATGTACGGGGTGCACGCGAAAAGACTTCATACGAACTATACGCGGCCAATGACACTAAAATCGCGACATACGGCTATGTGAACTTGACATTGAACATCGGACTACGGCGTGATTTTACGTGGCGATTCGTAGTGGCGGACATTTCAAAGCCCATTATCGGAGCCGATTTTCTTTCCCATTTCGCGCTCCTAGTGGACATTGCTAACCAGTGCTTAGTAGACAGTACGACAACCCTTCGAACAAAGGGACTCGTTAAAGAGTGTTTCGACGGCAGCGTAAAGACTATCGCGGAAGCGTCGCGTTACCACGAACTGCTGCTACGATTTCCGGAAATCACGCGACCCGCCGGTATCGTGAAAGACATTCAACATCAAACGAAGCACCACATCGATACAACACCAGGTCCACCCGTTTTTTCGAAGCCTCGACGATTAGCACCTGACAAACTGCAATGGGCTAAAAAAGAGTTCGAAAATCTTCTACGGCTAGGCATCATAAGACCATCGAAAAGTAACTGGTCTACTCCACTGCACATGGTCCCGAAGAAAGGTGAGGAATGGAGGCGGAGATTATCGACGTCTCAACCAAAAAACAGTTCCAGATCGATATCCAATTCCGCACATCGAAGATTTCGGTCAGGCGCTAGCTGGTAAGACAATTTTCTCTACAATAGATTTAGTGAGAGCATACAACCAGATACCAGTAGCCACCGATGACATACCAAAAACCGCCGTTACCACACCATTTGGGCTGTACGAATACTTATATATGCCTTTTGGTTTACGAAACGCAGGACAGACATTCCAGCGTTTCATAGACGAGATTTTACGTGGTCTAGACTTCGCCTACGCCTACATCGATGACATTCTCATTGCATCAGAATCCGAAGAGCAGCATATGTCGCATTTAGGAGAGATTTTCAAAAGGCTCAAGCAGTTTGGCGTTGTGATAAATCCAGCGAAGTGTCAATTCGGCAAAAACGAGATTACCTTTTTGGGATACACAGTATCAGACGGAGGACTCACACCTCCACAAGAAAAAGTAGCAGCTGTACAGAATTTCACTCAGCCAAAAACAGTGAAAGACCTACGCAGATTTCTAGGTATGTTAAACTTCTACCGCAGGTTCATACCCAATGCAGCTGAGCTACAAGCACCACTACATGATGCCCTAAAAGGTAATGTCAAAGGAAAAGCACCAATCGAATGGACACCACAGCGAATCCAAGCCTTTGACGACTGCAAAAACAGTTTAGCTAACGCTGCTTTACTGAGCCACCCTGTAAACGATGTTGATATCTCCATCACTTGTGACGCTTCTGATTTTTGTGCGGGAGCTGTACTACAACAAAAAACGAATACAGGTATGAAACCTTTAGCTTTCTTTTCTAAGAAATTCTCACCTAGCGAAAAGAAATATAGTGCATACGACAGAGAACTATTAGCTATATATCTAGCCATAAAACACTTCAGACATATGATCGAAGGCAAGGACATAACGATATACACAGACCAGAAACCAATCACCTTCGCCTTTACTCAGAAGCTAGATAAATGTAGTCCTAGACAGTTTAGATATTTAGACTATATAGGACAGTTTTGCACTAACATTCAGCACATTTCTGGTTTAACAAATATTGTGGCAGACGCACTATCTCGAGTCGATAGCATCAAGAAAGATATCGACATCACTGACTTAGCTCTCGCACAAGAAACTGATCCAGAACTGCAAACTTTTTTAAGTGAGAAAACATCACTCCAAATGAAGAAAATACGCTTTTCCGAACAAAACGTGAGTTTGTACTGTGACATATCAACATCTACAGCCAGACCATTTGTACCGAAACCACTTCGAATGGCAATTTTTCGCACCATGCATAACCTAGCACATCCCGGAATCAACAGTTCTGTGAAGATGATCACACAGCGATATGTTTGGCCATCCATTAAATCAGATGTGAGGAAATGGACTCGAGCGTGTATACAGTGCCAAAAATCGAAAATATCGCGCCACATTGTTTCACCTACTGGAAGTTTCCTACCACCTTCCAGCCGATTCGAACATGTCCACATAGACATTATAGTGATGCCGGTCTCAGAAGGAAACAGATACTGTTTAACATGTGTCGATCGTTTCACACGTTGGCCAGAAGCTTTCCCGATGCCTAATCAAGAAGCAGACACAGTAGCCAGAACATTTTTTTCTGGTTGGATAGCTCGTTTCGGCACTCCCAAGCGCATCACAACAGATCAAGGCCGACAATTCGAATCGCATCTTTTCAAGTCATTATGCAAATTAACTGGAACTTCCCATTTAAGGACAACCGCCTATCATCCGCAAGCAAATGGAATGGTAGAAAGGTTTCATCGACAGTTAAAAGCAGCAATTCGATGTCATGAAAACATCCGATGGACCGAAAGCCTACCTTCAGTGTTACTGGGCATACGAGCAGCGTGGAGAGAAGATTTAGGTACTTCCGCCGCCGAACTCGTGTACGGAGAACCATTGTGTTTGCCAGGTGAACTATTGTTTTCGTCACAAAGAAACACCGACGACAATGCTCACATTTATTTAAAAACACTTCGAAACCATTTCGAAAACCTCCGTCCTACGCAACCGTCGCATCATGGATCCAAAAGAACCTTCATTTTCAAAGACATGAAAACCACCTCTCACGTTTTCATCCGCCGTGATACAATCAAGAGCAGCTTAGAAAACCCATATCACGGTCCTTTTCCAGTTGTTAAGCGAGATGACAAGACTTTTGTAGTCCGGGTAAACGGGAAGGAATCAACAATTTCCATAGACAGATTGAAACCTGCTTACGAACTTCACGACTCTACCCATCACGAAACAAAAGAAATGACCAGCAAAACAAACAACAACAGACCGAAGAGGAAAGCAAGATTTACTGGAACTTACCAAGAAAATGTTAGTTCAAAGTGAATCAAGTGATTTTTTTTTCTTTCTCCTTGTATAAACTTTGCATTATTTTTTTTCCTATTTTCAATTTTCATTATATGTAATTTGTATATATTATATATTATCTATCGTTTTAGTCTCTCAGAAGGGGGTGTATAGCGATACGCTTTAATTACTATTTTTGCTAATTGTAATTTTAATATTTTTTCTCAAAAACAAAACAACGTTAGTCATTCAAACTGCATATTCAAATACGAAGGTTATGGCCTTACCCTGTGACATCTGTTGTTCGTCTATGCGGCAACAAACTGCACCCTCATTAATTAAGTATTTTATCAGACAGTTAATGTGTCAACAGCTAGCTATGCATTCGAAATTGTTTTTCTTAAAAACCGTAAAAGTAGACGCCAGACCTGATAGTGATTTATGTGATCATCTGGTCAGGGGAAAAGGAATACAAACATGATCATCGTTTGTGGTTGCTTTCTTTAGTCACTACGCAGCATGCGAACCATTCACACATACCGACGCGACCCTCTCCGAGAGACCTAAACGAACACATTTTCGTTGTTGCAAAAATAAAATTACCGTTTGTTTTATTATATCCATGTTTAATTAAATTCCGCAACTCACCCATCGGAATAGTATCAATCATTATCAAAGGTAACCAATCAGAGGAAACTATCCGCTGTCCTGCGCGTAGCACCAATAATTATTGTTTATTTAAAAAAATTCCTGACGCCGTGGTGTTAATCGATTTTAATTTTGCAAAATTGCACACGAAAGCTACAGTAGATATCTATACGCAAAAAAAATTCAACTTGCTATCTGCTTTACTTTCAGTCCTGTAACATTTTCAAAAAATGATTTTTTTTTACGAAAGCTGGATTGCAAAATTTATTTTGCAAAATCTATTGAACCCATCTTAATGAAATTTACAGTAATATTTTACCGTATCATAAAGTTTTTGTGGGTGAAATATGAAGGTCCTAAGTGTAGCATAAATGGTTGAAAAACGTAAAATGCGAATACTTGTTTTTGTATGGTTTTTTTCGCAATTATTGCTATTTTGCAACAAGGGTGACTATTTTTTAAATTTCTAACCACTTCTATATTGTAGGAAATTTAATTACGCAACTTTTATGTCAGTACAACTTTTCTCGGAAATGAATACTTTTAAAGTTATAATCAAAAAACCAAGAAAAAAATCGAATTTTTCCTTAATTTTTTGACATTTTGATTATTTAAACAATGTTTCGGACCTTTTTGAGAGGGAGGATAACCCAAATATTATTATTTGATTTATTTTCAAGCAATTTCTGCAAAAAAATTTGAGTCACCTCTCAACGTCCAAATGTACTAATATTTTTACAGATGCGCCCTGGTCTAGTTCGTTTTGACTTTTAGGCATGTTTAATAATAAATATTGAAATTCTTTCAAAAAATTATCAATGATGAAGAAATAAAATGGAACAAAAACTAAATATGTCAAGAATAGTAGTTAGGTGTATATATTTTTTCAACAATTACTAAAATTTTATTAAACTAAATTCAAACAAACTATTTTTAGGTTTGCAAAATATCCAAATCAAATATATTTAATTAATCAAAATCGATTTCACTAAGCGATGGGTTCAGAAGCAAAAACACGAATTCAATGTTCTAACTATAGTCGACCGAAGAACAAGGTTTTTCTATACACCACAAAAAAGGATACCTATACGACGATTTAATTAGATTTTAACACGACAAATATACTATACCGATTGCAATTATAATTTTAAATAAATTAATCCAATGCGAAAAATACGATAGATCTTGAACCGGCAAAACAACAACGAAATTGATTCAAGACGATCGCGGCTAGAATACCAAAACTTATGGGGTGGCGATTAGGCGATGCTGGTTTATTACGCAAACAAATTTAAAGCGGACTGTATGGAAATAATAACAAAAAATTCTTACCTTATTTAACTGGGAGGTGTTGATGTCTTCAGTTATTACTGAGGAAAGAAAGGAAGGATAGAGGGTTAATTTATTTTTTAGTATAACTGAAACCGGCGTTTTTTTGTGGCGGTACTTGATAACTATGCGAAACGACTTAACAATTGAATTTGTTCTTACTTACTGAGACCACGACTAGTTACTATTAACCAAAGGTAATTAACTAGAAACCAAAAAATTTAGTACAATATCTGGGCAAGTAAATAGGCCAGGTACTTCGAATAAAATAAATTTAATGAGGCCAAAACACCGATTTTGAACTTTCAGATTTTTGGTATTTCAGTAATTTTGGTATTTTTCACGCGTAATACCGATCGTTTTTATTATTATATGTTATGAATCTCTTGAAGTTATAATAAGGTATCGGTTCGAAGATTACCATGCTATTGTTTATAACTTCATCGCAAATACCGGTTAACTTTGACCGGTTGTATCTAAGGAACAACTCCACACAATTCAACCTTTTTCTCTTAAAAAGCGTCCTGTCGCGACCTTTCCAACACCGTTTTTTACTTAATTTAATCTAATAGTTGCCGAGATATTATATTTGTTTAAAAGCCAAAAAATTGTTTAAAATATTCCTGAGACTGCTAAAATAGCCCAATTTTAATTACGTAAAAGTACGTTAGATAGGTATAGTGAATAATAATTATTCTGGATGCTATTTATTTTCATAACTACGTATTTAATGGTTGCTAAACTATTTGTTAAAGGGGTGACACACGCGAGTAAGTACGTGAACTTATGGCTCGACGACCTTTTTCGCGCGTGTGTCACCGTAAGTACGCGTACTTTAAGTCCGCCGAGTAAGTACGCCGCCGATCCAACAGGTTTGAAATCTTACTCGTAGCCCGTACGTGTATCACTGCTTCGAGCTACAAGCCGCGAGCCGTTAGTTTATTGCGTTTAAGTTATACCTATATTTTCACTAATTAAGAAAATTGCCTATAAATAATTGAACCGTTTATTGTTGAAAGGAAACAAGTTACATTTTATAAGTTTTGATAAAACCGTAAAAAACTATTTTAAGTTATTATTTGCAATGTTTTTTTGGCTTTTTTACCTGGTGGTGGATTAGATCGGTTTTGTGTAGGCATTCCAGATTATTTCATAACAGCTTATCGAATATGAGAATGTAATTCTGAGGATGCACCCCTAATTTGCAAAAACTTTTAACTAGGTCTATTCTAATTTTTTAATAAATTGTCTTCGTTGTTTAGTATATGTATTCAGTATTACCTATTAGGGTTATTATCTATGTTTGGTAAGCGTTTATACTGGCGATATTTAGGACCCCATAAAAAATTACAAGTGGCCATAGTTTAATACATACATATTTCTAGACACATTATAAGGTGACGCCATTTTATGTACAATATCTACTCATATCTTGTTTAGCTATAATTGGTGTAACTAAGCGCAAAAGTTCTTGGTACCTACCCCATCTCAGGCATTCTGAAATAATTATGAAAATCTTCCTTACCTTCACGTAACTCTCTTACTAAATTCACGTGTAATACAACGTAAGCCAGTGCTTTACCCACACTTTTCGATTTTGTCATTTTTTATTTTATTAGTTTTCAAAATATAATACGATAAAATTCCTAAATAGCACAAATCATCTCTCGACAACATCGCAATGAGTTATGAGTAAGTCTGCCGTGTGTCACCGACGGCTAGCCGAGTAAATCCGCGATCTTTAACCCGCGTACTTAAAGTTTGCGTGTTTGTCACCGACGGCGAGCCGAGTAAGTCCGAGATCTTTAAACCCGCGTACTTAAAGTTTGCGTGTGTGTCACGGTCTTTAGATTGTCGTCTTCTTCCGGCAATATAATCTACTATAAAAGAGCTGTATGTCACCAAGCTATTTAATTATTGATAAATTATTCCCTAAATTTTAGTTGAAAATTAAAGATTTTGTTGGGACAACCCGGATTTTCCGAGGAAAATTTTCGTCGAAGGAAATCGGAAAAAATATCTCTGTGCTGAATTAACTCACGGTGAATTGTTATTTGGGTGTTTTTGGTTTAAAGTTTTCGTAAAATTAAAGTAAAAGAAGATTTCGGGAGAGCTAGAGCGTTCAAGACGTAGGGAGATGAATAAGAGCACAACGACGCATGTGGAGAGACCATGTAGATCGGATGGATCCTAAACGTATGGCGAAATAGGCTAAAACACAGAAGCCTAACGCCAAGCGACCCATAGAAAGACCCAAAAAAACGATGGTACGAGAGCTGGAGCTCCGGATCGCAGCAGAGACTAACAGAAGAAACAGGACATAGTCCTATTAAAAGAAGAAGATTTCGGAGCGCTAATTTGTTTATAAAAAAAAAAATAGTACACTTCCTGCTGACTTTGCATACCTATATTACTAATATATGCAATTTTAAGATTCGATTCCAGCAATAAAATAGTTGGTAAATAACTTTTCCCTGTGTTTTTCCTAATTTGCCTAGAGTACTAAGGATTCTCGATGTTGAGTAGTTAGTTTTTGAATGTAAAAAACGTTTTTCAACAAATTTTGGTGTTGGAAAAACTTCAGAATTATTGTGTTGTCAATATTATGTAGTTTTAATGAAAGATTTTAATGTTTAATTTAGAACTAACTTTGCATGTAAGTTTATATTTTTATTTGATATTAGCCTTGAAAAGGGTAATGCACAGTACTGAAAGCTCGTAGTAGTAATAAGAAGGAGTTTGTAACCGCAGATACAAACACGTTTGTATTTTGTAAATTTGTAAAGTGCACCTTTTTGAGTAACACCTGGACATACTTAAGTGCACGAGGGTTGTCTTTTTAGTTTTGCATATAGCCATAAAGACAAAGAATATTAGACTTAAAGTACTTTATTGCTTTTCAAAATATGTCCCACCAAGATCGATACACTTTTGCATACGTTCAAACCAATTGGTATTAATACAGTTATTCCAGTCTTCAATTATTGATACCTGCAAAATCGCTGTTTTAAAGGCATCGATTGCTTCTTCTGGCAACTAGAATCGCTGTCGACGCATTGAATTCTTGATCTTTGAGAACGTGATGAAGTCGATGTGACTTATGTCGGAGCTATACGGTGGATAGTTTAACAGTTCGATGTTTTGGAGCTCCAAAAACTATAGTCTTTTGGGCAGTGTGATCACTTGCATTGTCACGTAGGATGATTCGCTGTTGTGTGTTGCGTTATCGGAGTTTCGCGATAACTTCTGATAAACAAACGGTTATATACCAATCAGAAGTAACCGTTCTTCCAGTGATTCTCAATCTTTTTGAGACATGTACCAACTTTTTATTATTTTTGGTACCACCTAACTGAAATACCCATCTAGCTAGGTAATCTAATTAACTATAATAGTGGTGATTTCGGCTGTTTTTGCGTTTTTTGTACCACCGCAAATAATATGTACCACCAGTAGTACATGTACCACATATTGAGAACCGCTCTGTTCTAAACCAATGGTTTCCACAAGACCAGATTTTGACACAAAAGTTGCGACAATTTTAACTGACACACTTCGAGAACGGATCACTTTTGTTGGTTTTTCCTCATCGTGAAACACCCACATAGCGTATTTGCGTGTATTTTCCGGTTCTTAGGAATAAATCCAAGATTTATCGCCACTAACAACACTATAAACGTTTCTTGAGCTTACTTTGTTGAACCGTCCAATGTTTTTCGACATCAACTGACGCGAACCGCTTTTTTGCTCTTCTGTGAGCAAATGAGGGATTCAACAGGAAACCAACTTCGTAACATTCAGTTCTTCATGTAGGATCTTTTGGATCGAGGTCTTTGAAATGCTTAAAAATGCCTCTATCTCCCGGTATGTTACACGGCGGTCATCTTAATTAGCTGACGAACTGCATCAATGTTTTCTGTGTGACTGCTGTTGTGGGTGGACCTGGCATGGATTCGTCGCTGAGACTGGAGCGATCAAGTTGAAGTTCGCAATACCAGCGGGAAATAGTTGACTGTTGTGATGCTTCATTACCAAACACAGAAACCATTTCAGCTAAACATTGCTATTGGGATAATCCTCTCCGAAAATTGTAAAAAATTATTGGTCGAAAATGTTCTCGGCTAAGATCCATTTTTCGACCTACTTACAATGGCAAAAATTCACTTTATCTACATTACTTATTGTATCGCAAATCGCAAATAAAACCCTGCATTTATGTCAAAAAAATTAGGGTTACATTTGTGTCAGAAGGTTTTATTGGTGACGCCCTCTAAGCGGCTATATGCAAAGCTTAAGAGACAAACCTCATATAATTTGCACTTTTTATTTGCATAGTATGTTTGCATTTTGTAATTTAACTGGATATTGAGGGGAAAATGAAGAAGTTCTAGACACGAAACGTAATATTGACTCAACAAAAGTAACCAGAGAATTATGTTTGCTGTGCTAACATTAAGAGTACAGTTCTTTGTGCGAATATTGTAGATCATTTAAACGGGTCATTTATACTATATTAGAGGTTCTTTCGTTTCGAATAAATTATTCAACTTATATCTAGAGCTATGTACTTACCACTCTTCCTAACCAAGGAGTGTGCAGCTAAAAGCTTCAAACTGTGAACTTCGAAGAGAAGAGGGTGAAATAACAGTTCTTTTGATGTAGGTCTGTCTTCGGGTTTCGGTGCTAAACAATTCAAGATGAAACTCTTCTGATGCTCGTCTTCCAAGGAATCTATCGTCTTCTTTATGTTTTCTTCTGTCACTTTATTTCCAGAATCTCCGTTACCAATAATTTCTAAGGCAGCCATCTCTAATGCGCACATCCCAAACGAATAAATATCAATTGGTGGACCCATTTTTGCTGAAAATTCGGAAAAATATCTTATATAACGTGTCTGAAACGGAGACAAGTCTTTGTTGATTTTATATGGTTCGTTAGCAGTGACTTTTAACAATGTGTTGTTTTAATTTCATACTTTGCAAGTTGTAAACTGAAACAGTTTACCTCAAGCAGCAGCGAGAAGCGGAACCGCCTGACTTGACAATGGCAAGTGAGATCTTGCCGAAACGTCGTCAAAATAATGGTTTTTCTCAAAACCAAAATTATTCAACGCGGAGTCAAACCCGGAAAACAACAGAAAGCACATACAGCTCCCGCGGAAACTTCAAGTGTAACATATATATATAATATATATATATATATATATATATATATATATATATATATATATATATATATATATATATAAGATTATGGTATTCTTGACTGTATATTCAAATATCAAGCAGTGATTCTTGAGGATGCAGTCTATTTTGGCCCACAAGACAAAGAAAACTCTTTGACTTACTGTCAAGCTTTCGAATTTATTTTAATTCTTTTTCAAGACATCTGTTGACAAAAATATACAATTATAAAAATTATGTAGGTACTTACAATTTTCTTAATTACTTACTAGTCATGAGATTACATTGAAAAAATTTTGAAACTTTACTAAAAGGACAATTATGCACATAGGTATGAAAAATTATTTTTAAAAACTTCAGTTATGTTGTCATGTTTGAAATATGTCATGAAATATGTAAAGTGTATACACTTTATATAGGAGGAAAGTAAAAATAATCTGATTTTCTATCATATAATCCAACATTAAAATCCAACATGCTTTAAAAAATGACTGGACTAATTGGGTTTGATGTTATTAATTTTTTTTTCATAGATCAATCTAATAAAATCTAATAAAAAAATAAAAAATATGTTGTTACTAGTTTTACTTTCCTCCTATATAAAGTGTATACACTTTACATATTTCATGACATATTTCAAACATGACAACATAACTGAAGTTTTTAAAAATAATTTTTCATACCTATGTGCATAATTGTCCTTTTAGTAAAGTTTCAAAATTTTTTCAATGTAATCTCATGACTAGTAAGTAATTAAGAAAATTGTAAGTACCTACATAATTTTTATAATTGTATATTTTTGTCAACAGATGTCTTGAAAAAGAATTAAAATAAATTCGAAAGCTTGACAGTAAGTCAAAGAGTTTTCTTTGTCTTGTGGGCCAAAATAGACTGCATCCTCAAGAATCACTGCTTGATATATATATATATATATATATATATATATATATATATATATATATATATATATATATATATATATATATATATATATATATATATATATTGTTATGATCTGCTTCTTATTAATTTTATATTAATTATTATTTATTTGATTAATTATTTAATTGTCGCAAATCATACATAAAAAAACAATAAAAAATCTCAGGGTGCTTTTTTATACTATTAAAAAAAAATCCAAATTATCTCACGTTATACTTATCTTCTCTCGTGGGTTCAGTATCTCTTAGTTGATCCTAATCGGGATAAAATAGGGAAAAGAAATAAAGCAAAATATTAAAATAAAATTACAGAATTGTCAGAACTTTGTACAGAATTTATTTATCAAAATCAATACTCTAAAATCTATCAAATCTAAAAACCTGTGGACACAGATGTCCGAATGAAATTTTTACCACTTAAATTTATTATAGTTAAAAAAAAACAATTTATCGGTTTGTTCCCGATGACTTTGGTAAAACAAACTAAACAAAACAAATTTTATGTATTCGCAAGATTAGCTATATTTCCTATTTACTTTTAGAAATATTGGAATTTTAATTCATATGCTTTTTACTCAAAATTTTAGTTTCCGAACATAAAAATATCTTTCACATAAGTTGACTGACCTTTTGCTTCAATCACTCTGATGTCTTCTCGTGACCCAAAAACAGCTCTCCCTCGTTGACTATGTTAAAGGCTACTCATCAAAGCCCTCTCCGTTCTCCAGCTTCAAAACTATCAGCATACCAGCACAAATTCTCCAACAAGCCGGGCCTCTTTTGACACGTACTCGATTCAAACAAAACTCCAAAAATTCTCTGCTCTCCTTCTCACAATAACACAGAATCAAAGAGGTATTTCGTCTCAATTTGATCTGTCTCTCGTTCCACTTTTCAACACTATTCTCCACTATCAAACAACCACTGGTATTTGCTAACTACTTATCTACCAAAACGTCGACCTGCTCTTCAGCGATGCCAAAAACATAATGACCTCTTTTTCAAACTCTCTCAATCATTCAAACTACCTTTCCCCTTCCAACTTGCCAAGAATCAGAAACATCGACTTTTCCATTCGACAAACAAACAGTCGTTTTCAAAATTATTCCGATCATCCTTAATTACTTTCGGGGAAACTCTACAACATTCACTCGGGCTGAACAAAGATATCAAAATTCCAAACTTTCTTTTTAAACCACTTTCCCAGAAAGTGATAATTACATCTACCTGTGGATTCTATAGTTCTCGTAATAAGCAATCTATTTTCATTTTAAATCTAAATACATCGTCCTTTTCACTTTAATTATTCACAGAAGTCTTTAATGGTTCATCGGAAAGCTCATTAAAAAGAGAAATCCACTTACATCCAAACTAAATTCTAATAAATATTTACAGCTCGCGTTTTATGTGCCCGCGTTATTAAAAAAAAATTAATTTAATTTTCATTTTGCCTTTGATTGATAAAATTTAAAACACAATAATATATATATATATATATATATATATGTAATGAAACTACATATTATACTTTCATCATTTTAATATTGCTGTGCTCCAAGATGTCATCTCAAATTGGAATTTCAAATTGGAACGCAGTCAGCCAACGTTAGAAATTCGGAACACACTCCTGGCCTGCCGAACCGTCACTAGCTGAGAAGAGATTGGATTGACAGACGTCGTCATTTATGAAATGTCAAGCATTTATGAAACTTTTATTTTCACTTATTTGTAGAAATAATCATAGATTGGGAATATTGACATTAAATGTCGTTTCTTTATTCTAGGTAAATATTGTAAATGTTGTATTAAAACATGTTTTAATAAAATACTTTATTCTAGAGCAACACAGCTGTCCCTATTCCTATAAATATCATTACAAAACGACATTACTAGTCAAAAAAATGGAGAAATTAAAGTTCCAGTTTACAATACAGGGATCCGCAGATGGAAAAACGAATGAAATATGTATAACAGCAATTGAAACTCCAGATGGACGTGTTTTTGAGCTCCCAGAAGAATTCAAGCAGGTAAATAAACATACATACCTAGCGAAATCTAATGTATTTATGAAAGTAAAAAATTCTTTGAAAAAAAGAGGTCAAAAAAGAAATTTATGGGTACCATTAGATATTGAAATGAGAAAGATATATTTAGATGATGGTGAGAATTTACAATTTGGGGAACAGTATTTAGATGAGAAAACACAATCTGTAGTTGCTACTTATGAAAAAGAAATACCATCAATAAAAAATTTAAGCAGAGTAACTGAAAGTTTTTTGATTGAAAAATTTTCTATAAAAATACCGAATGCTTGTCAGTGGATGGAAGACTTTGAGAGAGAGTGCGAACGATTTGAAATCATAGATGATGAACAGAAAATAGAGTCATTAAAATACTTACTTGAAAAACAATGTTTAGATTGGTACAGTAGCATGATAATTAAATACACAGTACAATCAGATTGGAAAATTTGGAAAACAAACTTTTGTGATGCATATGAAAAGAAAGGTTGGTCTCAAATCAAATACGCATTCACATTCAAATATCAAAGTGGTTCTCTTATAGAATATGCAACAAAAAAAGAAAGATTATTATTGGAAGTAAATAAAACAATCGACAATGACACATTAATAAACCTTATTGTATTAGGTTTGCCAGACGACATAATGAATAAACTTGATAAATATTCATTGATTTCAACTACTCATCTATTTAGTGAGTTGAACAAGAATGAATACTTGGTAAACAAGCAAGGTAAAAGACAGAAAGTATTCTTAGATTTTAAAGAAAAAGTTGAAGAAAAACAATACAAAACCAGCCAAAGATTATACAAAGAACAAAAACACATATGCAGTATTTGTGAAAAGCTTAAAAAAGGAACACGTTACCACTTAGAATCAGCATGTTGGTATAAGGCAAAAGATAATCACAATGACAAAGACAGTCAAATTCAACTTATCAACAACTCAGAAATAGAATGTGAACTACAAAATGAAAATCAAAAAAACTGCTAGTGTTGCCATTAATAAAAGTAAAATTAGTACTGAATAGCAATTTTGAGATTTTTGGAATATATGATTCAGGTTCAAATGTCTCATTAATAAATTCAAAATTGTTGAAAATAAATAATGAAAGACTAATTAATCCTAGAGGTACTAATTTAAAAACTATTAATGGCCTTAAAAAAACAAATGGAATGGTCAAATTAAGTATAAAAATTTTTGACGTAGAAAAAGAAACTGAAGTCTTTGTGATTGACAAGGATAATTTTGATTATGATTTTCTAATTGGTTTAGACTGTATAAAAAATTTTTATTTATGTCAAGATGAAAACCTGAAAATAAGTCAAAAACCACCTATACATATAGATACTATTTCTAAGGAAATAGAAAAAACTTTTCAAACAAATGCTAAAATTTCTAAGGAAATTAATGAAGAAATAATATTTGCTTCTAAGGAAACAAATGATAATTCAAAGGTATCTGATATGTCAAATGAAATGGGAAATAAACATTTAATAAATTTTAATGAACACTTTGAAAATCAAATTTTTGAAATTTATGTAAACCATTTAGATCGCTATCAACAATTAAGAATAGATGAATTAATAAATGAAAACAAATCCATATTTGCCAAAGATAAGTATGATGTAGGAACAGTAAAGGATTATGAAGCACACATTGATTTATTAGAAGAAAAATATTGCAGCAGAAGGCCATATAGAAACTCAATTGAGGATAGAAAGGAAATTGAAAAGCAAATTGCAATGCTATTAGACAAAAAGCTAATCGAAGAATCATACAGCCCCTTCGCAGCACCAGTTACATTAGCTTACAAGAGAGAGGAAAATACAAAATCACGATTATGCATTGATTTTAGAGACCTGAATAAAATTGTTGTGCCACAATCACAACCATTTCCTCATATTGAAGATTTAATGCAAAAGACGAGAAACTGTAAATTTTTCTCAACCCTTGATATCAATTCTGCATTTTGGTCAATTCCTATGCGTATTACAGATAGATACAAAACAGGATTTGTTACACAAGAGGGACATTTTCAGTGGACTTGTTTACCATTTGGGCTGAAAACATCCCCAGCTATATTTCAGCGAATAATGTGTAATATAATAAGAAAACACAAACTTGCTGACTTTGCAGTGAGCTACATAGATGACATACTAGTTTTTTCAAAATCATTCTCAGAACATATCAGACATCTAACACAACTATTTACAGCTATCAAAAGTGAAGGATTCAGATTAAAGCTTACAAAATGCACATTTGCTGCGGAATCTGTAAAATACTTGGGTCATATAATACAAAATAATAGTGTACGACCACTGAAGGACAACTTAATTTCAATAAAGGAATTTCCAATACCTAGAACACAAAAACATGTAAGACAATTTCTAGGAAAGATAAATTTTTACCACAAATATGTGCCAAACATTGCAATAACATTGAACCCATTACACAACCTGTTGAGAAAAGGACAACCATTTATTTGGACTACAGAATGCCAAAATTCGTTTGACAAATTAAAAAACATATTGTTAACTCAACCTGTATTAACTATATTTGATCCAAATCTACCAATACATATTTATACTGATGCCAGCTTATTGGGAGTAGCAGGGGTATTAAAACAACCACAGGAAAACAAAGAAGAAAAACCAGTGGCTTATTTTTCAAAAAAATTAAATGAAGTTCAAAAAAGAAAAAAGGCCATATACTTGGAGTGTTTGGCCATTAAAGAATGTGTTAGGTATTGGCAACATTACTTAATTGGTAAGAAATTTACTGTTTTTTCTGATCATAAACCATTAGAAAATATGAATATAAAATCTAGGACTGATGAGGAACTAGGAGATCTAACATATTATTTATCACAATATGATTTTGATGTTAAATATTGTCCTGGGAAACATAACTTAGAAGCTGATTGCCTTAGCAGAAATCCTGTCCTAGGCCCAGATAAAAATACTGAGGAACAGTTAAAAATTGTAAATTCAATAACTATCCAAGATATACTGGAAGATCAAGAAAAAAATAGAGACATACAGGAAAATAAGTATAAATTAATAAATAAACATAATGTTTATTACAAAAATATAAAAGGAAGAGAAAAAATCCTTTTGACTGAAGACTTTAGTAGAGAATTTTTAAAAAAACGTTCATAGAAACTTGTGTCACATAGGAGTGAAACAAATGCATAATATGATTGGAACATATTATACAGCAAAAAACTTAACAAAAAACATTAGAGAAACCTGCCAAAAATGCTCAGTATGCATTAGAAATAAATCAAGGGGATTAGAAAAATTCGGATTAATGTCACATTTGGGACCAGCCACAAAGCCTTTCAGCATTGTCAGTATAGACACAGTAGGAGGTTTTGGAGGTTCCCGTTCTACAAAAAAATATTTACATATTCTAGTAGACCACTTCACACGATATGCATATATATTGACATCGAAAACTCAAACTGCAAATGATTTCATTAAACTTGTAAATAGTATTCCAGAAAATGATCAAATCGAAATGATTCTATCAGACCAATATCCAGGAATAAATTCAAATGATTTTAAAAAGTTTTTAGAGAAAAAGTTTACGAAACTAATATTCACTGCTGCTAACTCTCCTTTTTCTAATGGTCTCAATGAGAGACTAAATCAAACCCTGGTTAATAAAATTAGGTGTAGAATTAACGAGACAAAAGAAAAAAAAGCTTGGACAACAATAGCACAAGAATGTGTGGGCAAATACAATGATACCGAACATACTGTAACTGGTTTCTCACCATCATATTTAATGTATGGCAAAAAAGTAACAACACTGCCATCTGAACTGAAAGAAGTAGATTCAGAAAAAGATTGGATAAGAAACAAAAATCTTGCTTTAGAAAGAACGAAAAGATCTCACAAATATAATAAACAAATTTATGACAAGAACCGTAAACATGTGGACTTCAACATAGGTGATTTGGTGTTTGTCGAAAATGGAAACAGGTTAAACCGAAAAAAATTGGACGAATTAAAAATTGGACCATATGAAATAACAGAAAAACTATCAAATTCCATTTATAAAGTAAATATGAATCGGAAGAAGTCAGACTCTAATCTATTCCATATCTCGAAGCTGGTTCCATTCCCTATACAGGAAGAAGGTCAAGATGAAGATGGTAACGAAAATATTTGAATATTTTCACCTTTGGGAAGGATGATGTAATGAAACTACATATTATACTTTCATCATTTTAATATTGCTGTGCTCCAAGATGTCATCTCAAATTGGAATTTCAAATTGGAACGCAGTCAGCCAACGTTAGAAATTCGGAACACACTCCTGGCCTGCCGAACCGTCACTAGCTGAGAAGAGATTGGATTGACAGACGTCGTCATTTATGAAATGTCAAGCATTTATGAAACTTTTATTTTCACTTATTTGTAGAAATAATCATAGATTGGGAATATTGACATTAAATGTCGTTTCTTTATTCTAGGTAAATATTGTAAATGTTGTATTAAAACATGTTTTAATAAAATACTTTATTCTAGAGCAACACAGCTGTCCCTATTCCTATAAATATCATTACATATATATATATATATATATATATATATATATATATATATATATATATATATATATAATTTTGAGTTTCGGTGGGTTGGAGTCAATAAAAGGGCTACTAGAAGACTATTTTTTAATTACTCAAGCTTTCGAATGTGTTTACATTCATTTTCAAGAGCTAAAAAGTAACTGATAAAGTGGAACAAAGATCATGTAAAAATACAACTTACCAGATAAATCTAGATTGGTAATTAAACTTGCTTACATAAATAAATACAAATAAGAGAAAAAATGTTAATAATCATCAAATGAATTCTTCCCAGACTGAATATTATAAAATAACTGCCAAAAGATTTAAATTTTTTTGAATTTTGAATTTGAAATATAGATATTAAAATGAATTTTCAAAATTTTTAAGTCAATGTCAGTGAAAAAGTATGTCAAACATCGACAAGTAGCTAAAATTGGGATATATTTAACTATATTACTGACATGATAATTTATTAAAAAAAAGAAGATGTAAATAAGTAGAAGAAAAGAAAAAAAAAATTAAAAATTATTTTCGTAGTTTACAGAAGCACAAACGAATGTAACAGGATACGAAAAAAAAAATTTTACATGTTATGGTGCTATGAATAAATTATAAAGAAATTATGTAGTTATAAATTTTACTTAAATTCTGAATTTCTGATCTTTTATTTAAACTATGATCACTTCTGCTTATAGATACCATTTCTAAAAAAGTCCTTTTGAATTTATTATCTTCATTGCACAAAATTTGAATGTTGTCAAAGTCCATTACATGGTCTTTTTTAATCACATGTTCTGCCAAAGCACATGACGGTTTTTTTATTCTGCAATCGCTTTTGTGAGAAATAACGCGATTGGACAAATTCCTCCCAGTCTCGCCAATATATACAGCCTCACATTGAGTACAATTAATTCTGTATACTACATTAATTTTCTCTAATTTATCTATGGGATATTTTGTCTTAGAATACAGAGATGAAATAGTTTTGATGTTTTTCGTTGTTATTTTTATATTGTCAATGGCCTTTAAAATTTTAGTTAACTTAGGTGTTAATGATGGTATGTAGGGGAGTGAATGATAATAGATGACTTGATTAACAGAAGCAGAGTTTTGAGATCTCACAACAGATGGTGTCAGATTATTAACATGAACCATGTTGGAAAAAAGCATCCTGTGTAGCATGTGTGGAGGATAAGAGTTCTCAATCAAAATAGTTTTTAATACTAGAAGATCTTCTTGCAGGTAATCTTAATATAATCTTAATATAATTGACAATATAAAAAATAACAACGAAAAACATCAAAACTATTTCATCTCTGTATTCTAAGACAAAATATCCCATAGATAAATTAGAGAAAATTAATGTAGTATACAGAATTAATTGTACTCAATGTGAGGCTGTATATATTGGCGAGACTGGGAGGAATTTGTCCAATCGCGTTATTTCTCACAAAAGCGATTGCAGAATAAAAAAACCGTCATGTGCTTTGGCAGAACATGTGATTAAAAAAGACCATGTAATGGACTTTGACAACATTCAAATTTTGTGCAATGAAGATAATAAATTCAAAAGGACTTTTTTAGAAATGGTATCTATAAGCAGAAGTGATCATAGTTTAAATAAAAGATCAGAAATTCAGAATTTAAGTAAAATTTATAACTACATAATTTCTTTATAATTTATTCATAGCACCATAACATGTAAAAATTTTTTTTTCGTATCCTGTTACATTCGTTTGTGCTTCTGTAAACTACGAAAATAATTTTTAATTTTTTTTTCTTTTCTTCTACTTATTTACATCTTCTTTTTTTTAATAAATTATCATGTCAGTAATATAGTTAAATATATCCCAATTTTAGCTACTTGTCGATGTTTGACATACTTTTTCACTGACATTGACTTAAAAATTTTGAAAATTCATTTTAATATCTATATTTCAAATTCAAAATTCAAAAAAATTTAAATCTCTTGGCAGTTATTTTATAATATTCAGTCTGGGAAGAATTCATTTGATGATTATTAACATTTTTTCTCTTATTTGTATTTATTTATGTAAGCAAGTTTAATTACCAATCTAGATTTATCTGGTAAAGTGTATTTTTACATGATCTTTGTTCCACTTTATCAGTTACTTTTTAGCTCTTGAAAATGAATGTAAACACATTCGAAAGCTTGAGTAATTAAAAAATAGTCTTCTAGTAGCCCTTTTATTGACTCCAACCCACCGAAACTCAAAATTGTTTTATCCAAACAAGTCAACAAAGTACTTCTTTTTTCTTTATATATATATATATATATATATATATATATATATATATATATATATATATATATATATATATATATAGCATTCTCTCATAACATCTTAAAAAAACACGATGTGCATTTTTTAAATTTTCAAAATATTACGTGTATGGTATATAAAATATGTTTGTTAACAGTGTAAATGTTTAATAATTAAAAGTGCTTATTGAAAATGGCTACAGGCGAAACGTCTAAGCAAAATCAAGTGTTTTATTTATAACAGACCGCAAACCCAGGAATTAAAAACCAACTATTTATATATATATATATATATATATATATATATATATATATAAAATGAATAATTTTGGGGAATGCAGTCAATGTGTTTTGGGCTGATTAGAAGAGAAACACTTTGAACTTTTGTCGAGCTTTCGGACAATTTATTTCCTTTATCAAGACAATCTAAAAATACAAATGTTTAATTTTAGATGAAAACTAGAAAAATAACAACTTACTGCTCGTGGTTTACAAAATAACTAACATACTTATAAAAAACATAAAAATTCTATCTAAAAAATATAAATTGTAAACGTAAATTAATTTTGAAATATGTCAAAAGGACATTAATCAAATGTAGTTAGATTACTTTAATAACTCGATAGATTGGGAAAGAAGTTAGTTATCAGTGTATAAAATAACTAACTTCTTTAACACTGATAACTAACTTCTTTCCCAATCTATCGAGTTATTAAAGTAGTCTAACTACATTTGATTAATGTCCTTTTGACATATTTCAAAATTAATTTACGTTTACAATTTATATTTTTTAGATAGAATTTTTATGTTTTTTATAAGTATGTTAGTTATTTTGTAAACCACGAGCAGTAAGTTGTTATTTTTCTAGTTTTCATCTAAAATTAAACATTTGTATTTTTAGATTGTCTTGATAAAGGAAATAAATTGTCCGAAAGCTCGACAAAAGTTCAAAGTGTTTCTCTTCTAATCAGCCCAAAACACATTGACTGCATTCCCCAAAATTATTCATTTTGTATTATTAACAGTCACTACATATTAATAATCATATATATATATATATATATATATATATATATATATATATATATATATATATATATATATATATATATATATAATATTTTTTTTTTATATCTTATCGACCGTTTAGTTAGTAAAAAAGGTGTTTTATATCAGGTTTTGCGGTCAAAATTAAAAACGATTCTATTTTCTCGAAAACTCTATATTTCGCTAATGGTTATTGGTTTAATAAGAAACAATATATATATATATATATATATATATATATATATATATATATATATATATATATATATATTATTATGGGATTGAAAATTGAGGAGTAGAGATATTAAATGTACGATGAAACCAATATTTCAAAGATTATAGAAAGCAAAAATACTCCGAACTGCCTGGAATTAACCTAAGGTAATCTTAGTCATAAATAATCTTTTGTATTTGTATAACAAGTGAATAGTGCTGGTACAGTGAATAGAACTTAACGATGGTTTTTTCCTATAAGCCATAAAGTGTTCCGTAATCCGGGTTTGCGCCATTAATAGAACAATAAAAATAGTTAATAAGTAAATGCTTTTTTCGGAATCTATAGATACCCCATAGAAATTAAGTGTCCTTGTAGAAATAATAGGAATTAGGAAAGTTTGTAGGTATTTCTGATTTTATGTGGGGAGTGGTATGCAAATTTCTGATTGGCCGAGATTTTGAAAAGTGATAAGATGGGTGTGGATACTCAGAGGTTGGATGGATGGATAGAGTAGATAGATAGTTAGTTAGTTCGAGTTTCTTAAAGTGAATGGTCGATTTTCGAGGTGGTCTCCCATGGTAGTAAATGATAAAGAAAAAGTTGTGAGTTGGTGAACTAAGTGTGTCCGACGGTAGCTGATCTGGTACCAATTTGTAAGTAAACTTTTCCTAGTTGTATTATCCGGATCGCTGTTTATTTCGGAATGAGAGATTAAGTTTTTGGCGAGAGGAAAGGAGGCTGGCATAATTGGAAAATGCCAATTACATGGGAGGCGGCTGAGAACTGATAGTTTATTTTGCATAGAACGAGGAACGGAACAACTTAAGGCAGAGGAATCGTGTCAACGGGAGAAACATTCATAATTAATTTGAATTTGAGAATTTTTGGGTCAAATACTATTATATCATATTATAATCAAGTATATTCAAATGGGAAATAAGCCACAATTTTACCTAAAAATGATTTTATTAACGTTTCGACGCCCAAGTCGGGTGTCGTTGTCAAAATACAAAATAATACTAAATAAACAAAAATGTTGTTGCTTAGTAAAAAATTCTTCTAATAATTTATTTAATCTGACTCATTTATATCGGCAATTCAGACACGTATTATACATTTTAAAGTAGACGACTTTAAAATGATATTGCCAATATTGATGAGTTGCGTTCCTGGGACGACTTTACTAAAAGATAGTTCATTCGATTACATGAAATCAATCCCAACTCAAGAATATCCGCCACAAAAAATCATAGCATGTGATCTGTCTTTAAAAAGACAACCAAATGCAACGGTGGCACTGAAATTCTCGCGTTAGAGATTCCATAGTAAATCACGAGGGAAAACCAGGAAAAACCTCGTGATACTTTTCCTGGTTTTCCCTCGTGATTTACTATGGAATCTCTAACGCGAGAATTTCAGTGCCACCGTTGCATTTAGTTGTCTTTTTAAAGACAGATCACATGCTATGATTTTTTGTGGCGGATATTCTTGAGTTGGGATTGATTTCATGTAATCGAATGAACTATCTTTTAGTAAAGTCGTCCCAGGAACGCAACTCATCAATATTGGCAATATCATTTTAAAGTCGTCTACTTTAAAATGTATAATACGTGTCTGAATTGCCGATATAAATGAGTCAGATTAAATAAATTATTAGAAGAATTTTTTACTAAGCAACAACATTTTTGTTTATTTAGTATTATTTTGTATTTTGACAACGACACCCGACTTGGGCGTCGAAACGTTAATAAAATCATTTTTAGGTAAAATTGTGGCTTATTTCCCATTTGAATATACTTGATTATAAAAATGCCACAAGAAAATAGCTTCAGAACAATATATCATATTAGTAACGTGTGAATACGTATCGATAGTCGAAGGAGATTAAATTTGTTTTCAGAGGGGACGGAGCTGTGGAGAGAAGTGGATAATTCATACAATTTGTTTTTGGTAAGTACAATCGATATACCAGAATAGCATTAGAAAGAACAGTGAATGTTACTTGATTTGTTTATATAGGATAATAAGCTCGATTTTAGATTGTAATTGTATTGTATTATACATGCATTATTGAAGGTTCACGTACGTAGAACGATTTTGTTTGATAAACATTGTATGCTAATAATCTTTTGAGGTATTTTAATCAGTTTATTTTATTACATGATTTTCATATCATAGTATGTTGTTTTATTCCGTTGTTCTTTGGACCCAAACCATCAACTGTAAAGTATAGATATTGAAGCACGAGTAAAACCTGAGATAACGAAATTGAAAGGTGTGATATCAATCATAAAAAAAATTTTAAATGATTTTTATATAATTTTTTTTGTAAAGTTTAAAATTAAAATTCTTGAGATCACATTAACTGGCAACCCAACGTAAGGGCTTTAGGATATCGCAGGCTTTACATTTGATGATAAGGGAGGAGAGACGGAATGATTACAGGTGGTCCGGATTTTTGAATGAATTTTGAGTTTTAAATTGTTTTCGACAGTTTTCCATGTGACAAAAATTTGATTTATTGATTGATCATATTTATTGAATTATTTGAATTTATTTTACCAATCGTATGTTTAATATTATTTTGCTATTCGTGTTTTGGATATATGTCGTGAAAATTTATTACATTTGGGGGGAGATAAGTGTCGTGTCTGCAACATATAGAGTGTGGGAAAATTTCACATTTGGCGGGGACACATAAAAAAAGGAGTAACAAAAAGAAACAACATGTCTGTTACAAGGAAACAAAGCAAAATGCAGGAAAAGAAGGAGGAAAACAGAGAAGATGAAACAATTTTGGAAGAAGGATCGGATAATGAAGGAAATGTTACAAGAAAAGAAGGAGAGAAAAGAATTATCAGGAATAGATAAAATATTACATCTAATGCAACTCCAGTCAAAAAAAATAGAAGAAAACAACAGGAATATAGAAGAGCGTTTGGAAAGTTATGAACAGAAAATTAAAGGATGTGTAGAGGAGATAAAAAGAGAAATGATACAAAAGATAGAAGAGATTAATGAAATTAAAAATAAAATGGGAGAACAAGAAAAGACAGTAGAAAACAAGATGAAGGAAATCAAGATTGTCCAGAAAAAGGAATTAGAACAGTTAGAAGAAAAATTTGAAATGGCGCTACAAGAAGACAGGAAAGAAATAGAAAGGAGATTAGAGCAAAATGAAAAACATATTGCAGAAATAAAACAACAAAGAGGAGGAGAGAGAAAAGAAGTTATCGTCCATAGCACAAGCGAGGCGAAAGTACAATTTGGCGGGGACATTAGAACGACACACCTAGTACCATTTGTTAAAAATTTAAAAACAAAATTGCAACATATTGGATATTTTGACGATTGCAAAGAAACAATTAGGAACCATCTGAAAGAAGGAGCAGCGTTATGGTACGAAAGCAAAGAGGATGAATTTGAAAATTGGACAGATTTCGAAAACAAATTCCTCAACTATTTCTGGGGGGAAAATAAACAAAGGGAAATTAATCAAGAACTACAAAATGGAAAGTATACTGAGGAAATGGGGATAACTGAAGAAAGATATGCATTACAGATATACAATAATTCAAAATATCTGGAATACAAATATTCTACAGAACAGCTGGTAGAAATGATCAGCCGACATTTTGAGGAAACTTTGGAGGATCACGTGATCTTAAGAAACTATCAAGATATTGATAGTTTATGCCAATTTTTACAGTTAAAAGAGGCGAAAAGAAGGCAAATGAGAAATAGAAGACAGAATGACCAATATAATAGACCGGAAAGAAGATACCAAGCAAATGATGACCAGAGAAACCAAAATCCCCGAACAACAAACGAATATAGGCCGAGAAATTACAACAATTACAATAGACAACAAAGTTACGATAACAGAAACGGCACACAAAACAGAACATATGAAAGGAACAATAGGGACAGAGCTGCACAAAATCATCCGAATAGGAATATTAACGAACAAAGAGACGAGAGAAACAACCAAAGCTTCCAAAGACAAAACAGAAGAGAAATGAACCGTGTATCCGTAGAACGAGAGGAAGAAGATGGATGCAGTGAACCCAGACAGGATTTTCAAGAAAGCATCCACTAAATAAACATAAAAAACTCTCTGGTATATTTTGTCATCCGAGAGAGTTTATACAGTTGGCGGGGAACGAAAGACAGAACTCTAATTCAAATTTAATATTTTTAGATGCATTTATAAAAAATAAAGCGATTAAAATTTTGATTGATTCTGGATCGGAAATATCATTAATTAATAGAGATTTAGTGAAAGAATTGAATTTGGACAGATTTGTGTATAAGATTCCTAAGGTTGCTTTAGTGGGTGCGAACAATAAAAAACTGACGACAGTAAACGAAGGTTTGGGAGTACGGATCAGAGTGGGAGAAAATTTCTAGATTATGCAATGTGTGGTGATCGACGATTTAAATCATGATATGATAGCGGGAATAGATGAGTTGAGCGAAAAACACATCACGATTAATTTTTCTGAAAATAAATTGGAAATCAGAGCAGAACCAGACCACAAAGAAGAGGGACAAGAAACAGATATGACGAAAATTGTTGAAAGAACAAATGAACAGGGAAACCATAAAGAAATCAATACGACAGTAGAGAACAAACTGGAAATGCAGGTAATAAATCAATCAGAAGATAAAAAGAAACCGGAAGAAAAAGAAATTATTATAAGAGAAATGAAAAGAGTAGAAACATGGTGCTCGGAATACCAAATGGAAATTGAAAATAGAAAAGAAACAGAAGATGAACTAAAGGAGGAGGACAAAGAAGAGATGGCCATTATGGACGAAAATCCAGAATTTTGTGAAGAAATACTATGGACCGTGAACACATGTGAACAAAACGAGGATGAAAGAAAATTAATATGTGGAGAAAACATGGAAAAGGAAATAGAGAAAATTTTAAATAATTATGAAGATCTTATCAATGAAGAAAGCCGAGTTGCGAGAAATTATGAACATTCGTTTAAAGTCAAAGCGTCGGACAGGAAATTGAGAAAATGATCAAAGACAAGGTGATAGAAAGATGTGACTCTCCATATGTCAACCCAATAGTATGCGTTAAAAAATCAAGTGGTGATTTGCGATTATGTTTTATACAAGAAGTCACTAAATTTTTACGAATTGCAGCTGGAGAATCCCATCGACATTGGGACAGAAAAGTGTTAGAGATTGAGACATATTTGAACTCTGCACCAAACACGGTTACTGGAGAGACGCCATTATATGTCATGAAAGGAACAATGCCTATAAGACCGTGGGAAGACACCGCCCCCAGACAATATGAAGAAGTGATCGAGGCGGTTCAAAGAAGACTAAGAAGAAGTGGAGAAAAATATCTTCAAAGGCAAGAGAGGAACCGAAGAAGAAGGTCGATTATTTTCCAGAGAGGGGATAAAGTTTTAGTGAGGGCACTGAGGGTGTCGAATTTACAAAATGGTTTGTGTGCAAAATTGATGCCAGTATTTGAAGGTCCATATAGGGTAAATACGGAAAATGGGATAAACAGTTATGAATTAGCGCACATAGAAACAGGAAAGATACGGGGTATTTTTAACATTCACGACATTTATCGATATCATGAGTAGATTTCGATAACATATTGTAATAATTTGACCCTTGAAAAACTTGTCATTTTATAAAAAAGAGTGATAAAGAGTTTTTTTGGCGACTCAAATGGCGGGGAGTTATTATGGGATTGAAAATTGAGGAGTAGAGATATTAAATGTACGATGAAACCAATATTTCAAAGATTATAGAAAGCAAAAATACTCCGAACTGCCTGGAATTAACCTAGGGTAATCTTAGTCATAAATAATCTTTTGTATTTGTATAACAAGTGAATAGTGCTGGTACAGTGAATAGAACTTAACGATGGTTTTTTCCTATAAGCCATAAAGTGTTCCGTAATCCGGGTTTGCGCCATTAATAGAACAATAAAAATAGTTAATAAGTAAATGGTTTTTTCGGAATCTATAGATACCCCATAGAAATTAAGTGTCCTTGTAGAAATAATAGGAATTAGGAAAGTTTGTAGGTATTTCTGATTTTATGTGGGGAGTGGTATGCAAATTTCTGATTGGCCGAGATTTTGAAAAGTGATGAGATGGGTGTGGATACTCAGAGGTTGGATAGATGGATAGAGTAGATAGACAGTTAGTTAGTTCGAGTTTCTTAAAGTGAATGGTCGATTTTCGAGGTGGTCTCCCATGGTAGTAAATGATAAAGAAAAAGTTGTGAGTTGGTGAACTAAGTGTGTCCGACGGTAGCTGATCTGGTACCAATTTGTAAGTAAACTTTTCCTAGTTGTATTATACGGATCGCTGTTTATTTCGGAATGAGAGATTAAGTTTTTGGCGAGAGGAAAGGAGGCTGGCATCATTGGAAAATGCCAATTACATGGGAGGCGGCTGAGAACTGATAGTTTATTTTGCATAGAACGAGGAACGGAACAACTCAAGGCAGAGGAATCGTGTCAACGGGAGAAACATTCATAATTAATTTCAATTTGAGAATTTTTGGGTCAAATACTATTATATCATATTAGTAACGTGTGAATACGTTATCGATAGTCGAAGGAGATCAAATTTGTTTTCAGAGGGGACGGAGCTGTGGAGAGAAGTGGATAATTCATACAATTTGTTTTTGGTACAATCGATATACCAGAATAGCATTAGAAAGAACACTGAATGTTACTTGATTTGTTTATATAGGATAATAAGCTCGATTTTAGATTGTAATTGTATTGTATTATACATGCATTATTGAAGGTTCACGTACGTAGAACGATTTTGTTTGATAAACATTGTATGCTAATAATCTTTTGAGGTATTTTAATCAGTTTATTTTATTACATGATTTTCATATCATAGTATGTTGTTTTATTCCGTTGTTCTTTGGACCCAAACCATCAACTGTAAAGTATAGATATTGAAGCACGAGTAAAACCTGAGATAACGAAATTGAAAGGTGTGATATCAATCATAAAAAAAATTTTAAATGATTTTTAAATAATTTTTTTTGTAAAGTTTAAAATTAAAATTCTTGAGATCACATCTGTGACACAAAGAGGTGTCTTTTGTCGTTCATCGTCTTTTATGAAGACTTTGAAATTTACATTTTCGCGTCCGCTACGGAAAAGATTTCTTCTGTATACCAGAGAAATCTTTTCGTTTTAATTCATATAGATGTCGTACCAAGTGTACTGAAGTCTGGTTATTTTATTTTATTATTACCAGAAAGGCCAAAAGCATTTTCTTACACCTCGACCATCCACCTAGATCTTCCTGACGAGAGCTTGACATGAGCTCGAAACACGTCGTGTAGAATATCGGTGGTGGTCGAAGTGAAATAAAATGCAATTGCCGTTTCCTTTCATATCACGGTTCTTCTCCGTTATTGACGAATGTGTAGCGAATAACGTGGCTTTGTAGACAAATCTGTGACACAAAGAGGTGTCTTTTGTCGTTCATCGTCTTTTATGAAGACTTTGAAATTTACATTTTCGCGTCCGCTACGGAAAAGATTTCTTCTGTATACCAGAGAAATCTTTTCGTTTTAATTCATATATATATATATATATATATATATATATATATATATATATATATATATATATATATATATATATATATATATATGAGTTAGCTAGAAGCAACCTACCTTGCTCGTTTCGGTACGAAACCGATCTGTGCTTCTCGTATTTATTTAAAAATACCTACGGCGTCAAACAAGCAGGAAATAATCGCAACTTTCTACTTTTCAAAAGTATGAAAATAATATGCAAAATAATATACGGGAAATAAATATTCTCACCCTCGTCTGTGCTGCCATCTTGAGAACGTTTTCGCTGTCTACAGCTCATCAGTCAAGCTCTCAGAACAGACGAAGATGTAGAATATTCCTTCCGTATACCCGCGGTCGTAAGACAGCCATGCAGTCCTTATGGGACTAGCGCAATCTGAGTTAGCTAGAAGCAACCTACCTTGCTCGTTTCGGTACGAAACCGATCTGTGCTTCCACTTTGAAGCCACTAGATGTCACCTCGTATTTATTTAAAAATACCTACGGCGTCAAACAAGCAGGAAATAATCCCATTTTTCTACTTTTCAAAAGTATGAAAATAATATGCAAAATAATATACGGGAAATAAATATTCTCACCCTCGTCTGTGCTGCCATCTTGAGAACGTTTTCGCTGTCTACAGCTCATCAGTCAAGCTCTCAGAACAGACGAAGATGTAGAATATTCCTTCCCTATACCCGCGGCCGTAAGACAGCCATGCAGTCCTTATGGGACTAGCGCAATCTGAGTTAGCTAGAAGCAACCTACCTTGCTCGTTTCGGTACGAAACCGATCTGTGCTTCCACTTTGAAGCCACTAGATGTCATCTCGTATTTTTTTAAAAATACCTACGGCGTCAAACAAGCAGGAAATAATCGCAACTTTCTACTTTTCAAAAGTATGAAAATAATATGCAAAATAATATACGGGAAATAAATATTCTCACCCTAGTCTGTGCTGCCATCTTGAGAACGTTTTCGCTGTCTACAGCTCATCAGTCAAGCTCTCAGAACAGACGAAGATGTAGAATATTCCTTACGTATACCCGCGGCCGTAAGACAGCCATGCAGTCCTTATGGGACTAGCGCAATCTGAGTTAGCTAGAAGCAACCTACCTTGCTCGTTTCGGTACGAAACCGATCTGTGCTTCCACTTTGAAGCCACTAGATGTCACCTCGTATTTATTTAAAAATACCTACGGCGTCAAACAAGCAGGAAATAATCGCAACTTTCTACTTTTCAAAAGTATGAAAATAATATGCAAAATAATATACGGGAAATAAATATTCTCACCCTCGTCTGTGCTGCCATCTTGAGAACGTTTTCGCTGTCTACAGCTCATCAGTCAAGCTCTCAGAACAGACGAAGATGTAGAATATTCCTTCTGTATACCCGCGGCCGTAAGACAGCCATGCAGTCCTTATGGGACTAGCGCAATCTGAGTTAGCTAGAAGCAACCTACCTTGCTCGTTTCGGTACGAAACCGATCTGTGCTTCCACTTTGAAGCCACTAGATGTCACCTCGTATTTATTTAAAAATACCTACGGCGTCAAACAAGCAGGAAATAATCGCCGTAGGTATTTTTAAATAAATACGAGGTGACATCTAGTGGCTTCAAAGTGGAAGCACAGATCGGTTTCGTACCGAAACGAGCAAGGTAGATTGCTTCTAGCTAACTCAGATTGCGCTAGTCCCATAAGGACTGCATGGCTGTCTTACGGCCGCGGGTATACGGAAGGAATATTCTACATCTTCGTCTGTTCTGAGAGCTTGACTGATGAGCTGTAGACAGCGAAAACGTTCTCAAGATGGCAGCACAGACGAGGGTGAGAATATTTATTTCCCGTATATTATTTTGCATATTATTTTCATACTTTTGAAAAGTAGAAAGTTGCGATTATTTCCTGCTTGTTTGACGCCGTAGGTATTTTTAAATAAATACGAGGTGACATCTAGTGGCTTCAAAGTGGAAGCACAGATCGGTTTCGTACCGAAACGAGCAAGGTAGGTTGCTTCTAGCTAACTCAGATTGCGCTAGTCCCATAAGGACTGCATGGCTGTCTTACGGCCGCGGGTATACGGAAGGAATATTCTACATCTTCGTCTGTTCTGAGAGCTTGACTGATGAGCTGTAGACAGCGAAAACGTTCTCAAGATGGCAGCACAGACGAGGGTGAGAATATTTATTTCCTGTATATTATATATATATATAGTATATATATATATATATATATATATATATATATATATATATATATATATATATTGATGCACGTTAAGTTGTGACTTCCGGTATACAGAAGAGGCTGTCCGACTTCCACCTTTTCTACTAGGAATTATTTTTTAAAAATTGTGTATTTGGTAAAAGGGGGGCTTATAAAATGGGTCTACCTATTGAGGGGAAAGGATTTACCAAAATAAATTTTGTATATATATACGTATATACCGAAGCGTACAGCATACGTTATGGCTTCCATATATAGGGTAGTTCAAGGTGCGTTGTCACTTCCAGCGGTGTTGTCATATTTTGGAAGTCACAACGACTCGTCTGCTGATTTACCTCTTACTTTAAGCGTAATGTGTGATCTTTTGAAACTTTTACTGTGAATACAGTTGTGAATGCAGTTCTATGTTTTAAAGTTGTCTATTTAAATTAAAAGATTGATATTCTTTTGATTAAACAGGTTTACAAAAAAAATACATTTCGGAATATTTGACGAAACCATATGACTAGGGGGTTTTTGGGGTCGCTGGTCACGAATCCGTGGTCCGCTGACCTCTATCACGTCAGGTAATGGTAATCTCAAGGTCAAATCAAGATAAACCGACAGTCGCTCTGAAAAAGTATATTAGGGGGTTTTTGTGGTCGCTGATGACGAATTTGTGTCCGCTGACCTCTATCACGTCTAGCTCAAGGTCATTTCGAGGTCAAATCAAGATAAATGGACACGATCGCTCTGAAAAAGTATATTAGGGGGTTTTTGGGGTCGCTGATCACAAAACTGGGGTCCGTTGAGCTCAACCGCGACAGGTAAAGGTCATTTCAAGGTCAAGTCAGTTTTGTGGACTTGTCCTGATTTGGCCTTGAAATGACCATTACCTTACGTGGTAGAGCTCAACGGACCGCAGTTTTTATGATCAGTGACTCCAAAACCCCTATATTTTCAGAGCGATTGTGTCGATTTATGTTGATTTGACCTTGAACTAGACGTGATAGAGGTCAGCGGACTAATGATTCGTCATCAGCGACACCAAAAACGCCCTAATATACTTTCTCAGAGCGACTGTCGATTTATCTTGATTTGACCTTGAAATGACCTTTACCTGGCGTGAAAGAGGTGAGCGGACCCCGGATTCGTGATCAGCCACCCCAAAAACCCCCTTGTAACATGGTTTCGTCAAATAGTCCGAAATTTAGTTTTTTTTTGTAAACCTGTAATATTTATGATATGATTGATATTTATTTTACAAATACTAATATTTTATTATTGCTGCAAAATGGATTTTTTGGAATTAATTAAAAAAGTGTTATTAGTAAGTAATTTATTTATGAAAATTATATCAAAAATTTTAATAAATAAATTTGAACTTATAGGAAATTTTAATATTTATTATTTTTCTTGATTAAATTTTGAATTTTAGATTTTATTACAGGCACCGTCCTTTTAATTTTTGATGTACCAATAATAATGTGTAATAAGAAAATTAAATGGCTAAATACACCAGGTGGGGTTGAGCTGCTAAAAAGCTATCTAGATCCATCTTTTTAGAGCAGATTAGTCCCAGTCTGCTACTCGATACTATTGACTGTGCTTCTCCAGTTCTTTCTATCCTCTGTCTTTTTCTGCTAGTCTCTAATTCCTGCCCTATATAAATTTTCCTTTACTTCCTGTAACCATTTATTCTAGTTCCTCCGCGTCTCCTTCTAACTCCGGGTTTCCATTGTAAAATTGAGTTTATAGTTGTTACGCTACCTGCTCTCCATATATGCCCCAACCATCTAACACTGTGCTGAAATCTGAAAATCTGGAATAATATCTACCCGGGTCGAAACATTTTTTTTAATATATGAAAATAGTTATTTATGAAACAGTTCGTGAAGTATGCTTTTTACGAATGCACGTGATGTTTAGAGCACAAGCGACAACGGAGCGAGTGCTATACATCGCTTAAGTTCGCAAAAAGTACTTCACGCACAGTTTCATACAATATTTTATCTACGATAAACAAATAAAAAAACTGTAACTCTTCATCACTGGAATTCATTCCTATTCTACAATTTTTAGAAATTATTTAAACATTCTAATTTCTTTCAAACCACAAAACTGTCAAATTTTTTTTTGTAATTTATTGCTCATTATGTCATCACCATGACAACGCGAAAGTTAAGGATATTTGATTATATGAAAGTGTGTCAAAAACAGTGCGAAAAAGTAAATCCCGTTTAAAATACATTGTTACTTCACGCACACGTTATCCATTAAATAGATCGATGCAGATCGGCCTTATATCGGATCCTCTACTATTAGTCCGTTCGCTGACGGTAAAATATTGCAAAACCCATAAATTTTAAAAAACCGCTTAGATCAGGGGTGGGCAATTACTTTTAAGCGCGGGCCAAAATGAAAGTTTCAAAATGTCTCTCGGGCCGGAGGACTATACCGGATATGTACGCTGTGCCCACGCGAATTTTTTTGGTGTAGTTTATTCCCTGCCCAAGAAATAAATACTATAAGTATTATTTTAAAGCAATTGGACAAAGAAATTTGACTGTTAATAATTAGAAAATGGTAATAATAAATTGTCCTACTTGGGAATACATGCGAAAAACTTGTGCCCAGTAAAATATGTCACGTAATTGAAAAAAAAAATGGTCATTATATTAAATCATAAGAAGATCCAGAAAAAGAACCAGATAAAAAATGAAGATATTGAGCAAGTGGACAAAATGAAATACTTACTTAGGAGTCTGGATTACGGAAGATTTAAATTCGAAATCATAAATTCGATCAAGAATAGAGCAATTGAGGGTAGACTTTTTGAAGATGAGGACATTTCTGAGTCACCAAAGACTCAATCTGCAAATCTGATATTAGTTGATAAAATGTTGTATATCCACTCTATTCTTTTTTATGGTGCCGAAGCTTGGATTGTTAATGTTGACTTAATGAGAAAGCCGGAAGCTTTTGAGATGTGGCTTTTTGGGAGAATTTAGAAAATACCATGGACCGATCATATACGAACAAAATGATGTTGCACGAAATGGAAAGAGACAGAGAACTTTTGACCTCCATTAAAAGGAGACAGACAGCATATTTACGGCACATGCTCAGAAATGATATTTACGAGTTGTTCGAAGGAAAAAGGGGTCCTGGTAGACGACAAATATTCTGACTGAAAACATTTGAGACTGGACCGGGTTAAACACACAGACGCTTTTAAGAAAAGCAGAAAATAGAGACGAATTTGCAATGGTGTTTTAGCCAACCTTCATTAGTGGAGTCGGCGTTAGAAGAATAGTAATAAATTAATAGTAATTAAATAAATCAGTTATTGAAAGATTTTATTTTCTTATTTATTTATATTTTAACGATACAAATTAATTTATATTGATACATATTTTGTAAATATACCTAATATTAAATAAAATTATAAAAAAAAAGACAAACATTAAACGTTAAAATTAATAGAATACTCATTATAAGTATAACTTCTATAATAGTTAATGCGAAACGTGAAATCGCGAATGTTCATGTGATATTATTTCTTCAAAATTGGGATCCAAATCACTTGTAGCAATCCTTAATACCGAGTGTAGATTTTCGTCAGTAATTTGTGATCGATATTTATTTTTCGTGGAAACCATCAACGAAAAAGTTCTTTCACAAATATATGTCGAACCAAATAAAACTAGGTATTTTTGAACATAGTTTAAAAAATGTTTAAAATGTTCTGTATTCAAAGCACCGTAGAAAGCACTCAATTCGTTTGATTGAACATTTTCTTTTAATAAATTATTTGCCTGTAAGTCAATTAATTCTAGCTGAATTTCAACAGGAGCTTCTTGCACATCGAAATTGAAAGGTTGACTAATTAATGACAAAGGTTTTTCAATAGCTTTGAAATCTTGAAATCTTCTTTGGAATTCAGTATGCCGGTCTTGTGTTACTGAACTATATTTAAGAAAATCAGAATTTTTCAATAATTCTCGTCGTGTTTATAATGATGGGAAGTGGTTTAATATTTTTTTATTAAAGTTCTCAGCAAATAAGTTTAGTTTTATCATAAATGCTTTGACATTTGAGTGCATATTGAAAGCGAACTGGTTTTTCCCTTGTAAATTTACATTAAGTTCATTTAAATATTTTACAATATCTACAGAAAACGACAAATCGTTTAGCCATGCCTCATTTTGCAATTCAGGAAAATCATGTAGTTTTTCTTTTATCGACAAGAAGGATACTATTTCATCAAGCAAATATTGAAATCTGTCCAAAACTTTACCGATGCTAAGCCATCTCACCTCAGTGTAGTAAGGAATTTCGTAAAAGTCACTTTCAATTTCTTTCAAAAATTCAACAAACTGTCGATGATTTAAGGCACGTTCCTGGATAAAATTTACAACTTTTGTCACAACAGTAACGACGTGATTCAATTTTAAAACTTTTCTACATAACACTTCTTGATGAATAATGCAGTGTAAAAATAATATGTCTTGTTCTGGCTGCAACTGTTTTACTTTGTCGCTGATTCGTTTTAGTAAGCCCACATTTTTCCCTGTTAAACTAGAACAGCCATCCGTAGTGATGCTTACTATTTTGTTCCAAGGTAAATTTACTTTAACTAAACACTCTTCAACAGCGTTAAAGAAGTCTTCACCGGTAGTTGTATCTTTCATTGGATGCACACTAAGAAGTTCCTCGCGAATTTCACATTTTTTGTTAATGCCCCGAATAAATATTAATAATTGACTTGTGTCAGTAATATCGCAGGACTCATCCAACGCCAGAGAACAATATGTAAAATCAGCAATTATTGTTTTTAGCTGGTCGAGTAAATTTCCTGAAATATTTTCGATCCGTCGTACTATTGTTCTCCTTGACAGGCTTAAATTTTCAAAAATATATTTTTTTTCAGGACAACATATCTCCGACACTTCTACCATGCACTGTTTAACAAATTCTGCTTCAGAAAAAGGTTTACATAACTTAGCAATTTTGTGTGCAATAACATAACTTGCTTGTGTGGTAGATTTCTCGATGTTACTTTGTTTGCTAAAAATATTTTGTTGTTTATTTAAGTTTTTTGCTAAGTTGTCTGCAGCATTTTTAAGTTCTTCTAAAGAAAACGATGCATATTTTGGATGTTTTGATGTAAAATGCCTCTTTAAATTATATTCCTTGAAAACAGCAATGGTTTAATGGCAAACTAAACAAATTGCTTTCTTACCAATGTTCGTAAAAAGGTATTTTTCTGTCCATGCTTCATTAAAATTTCTGCATTCCAAATCAACTTTTCTTTTTTTAGATTGTATCATTTTGCAAATGCTTACAAATAAATATTTTAATACAATAAAATAAAAACAATGTTTTCAAATTTTACTTACAAAATGTCCTCCACTTTTTCAATTTATTATATATTTGCAAAATAACACACACTGTATCAAAAGAAATATGAGGAGTAATAGGAAATACGACCAGTGCTAAATCAAAATAAACTTATACGCGTCTTTCGAAGTAGTTGTAAAACTTCGGCAAAAATCGGTAACAATGAATTTTATGCTGAAGTAGGTATTCCAAACAACCATACTTAATTCAGATTTAATAAATAAAGAATCATATTATTGGGACCAAAGTGCTGAGGTATTTAGATCATAAACTGTCAGTGATATGGTTGAAATAGATACCCAAACACCGAGTGCTTGTCTTGAGACCTTGAGAGTTAAATACGATTATTAATACCGAATAAACAATTATGAATCTCCGGGGATTTCCCTATATTTTAAAAGAAATTTAAAGTAAATAGTTACAATTAAACAGTTTTTAAAAATATAGTTAGCTAAGGCTGTTCGTAATTATAATACTCTCTATTATTTATATATTTAATAATTTATGTGAACACTATGCAAACTATTACTGTTGATTTCAACAAAATCACATAAAAGGGATTAAAAAGATTAGGTACTTGCGGGGTTTTTCAACGGGCCGGACCCGACCCGCGGGCCGGCTTTTGCCCACCCCTGTGCTATAGCCTTATTCTTTAACTATATCGCTGTAATAACATTGTTTCTAGACAGGTAAATTATCATTGTATACTGGGCGTACCAATCAATCTGTTTTTTTTTTCAATTTTCACAACACCCTGTGGAATATTCTAGCCTTTACACAATATTGAAATTAAAACCCAACTATAGCCCCAGGTTTTCTTAACGTTCTGTTTGTTATTCATTCGCTTATGTTGGATAATAAAAAAGTTAGGGACTTTAACAACTAAACATGTTCTTTATCAATACATGGTGTTTCTAAATAAGTGCGACAAACTTTAAGGGGTAATTCTGCATGAAAAAATAATGATCGTTTACTTGATAAAGCTATGTCCGCAAATGCTTGCAAATATAAAATTCTTTTGCCAAACGATCATTATTTTTTCATGCAGAAATTACCCCTTAAAGTTTGTCGCACTTATATTTAGAAACACCTGTATCGATAAAGAACATGGCTAGTTGTTAAAGTCCTGAACTTTTTATTATCCAACGTAAGCGAATGAATAAAAAAACAGAATGTTAATAAAACCTGGAGCTATAGTTAGGCTTTGATTTAAATATTTTATAAAGGCTAGAATATTCCACAGGGTGTTGTGAAAATTGAGAAAAAAAACCCAGTTTGATTGGTACACCCGGTATACAATGAAAATTTACCTGTCTATCAACAATATTATCATAGCTATTTTGTTAAAGAATAAGGCTATAACATATTAAAAAAAATTACTTAAATCGGACAACAGGTTTGGGAGATACGAGACATCAAAAATTACCCATTTTTTGGGGTGCCCGTTTTTCGTGCCGGTGAGTGTAGATTAAATTAGAAGTTCATTGTAAAAAAGGAAGTAAACAAAAACACGAGAAAAATGAATTTATATAAGTAAATAGGTAAGTAAATATTATAGATTAAAATAAGTACAGAAAATATATAATTATAGAGATATATAATCACTTATTGTACCTTCATTTAAGGCTAACTTTAAAAGTAAAGCAGATCTGCTATTATTCATGTTTAAAAACAAAAGGCACACAAAACACTAAGTACGATTAGGACCGCGAATCTACAACAGATAAATGTCTGGAAACCGTTACACAGGGTTGCCAAAAAACGGAAGTCACACCGAGCGGTGTGGTATACGGAAGACGCTACGCGTTGTGTACATAGCCTGTATAGTAGCACGGGAGCGACACTAGCGCTGGTGATATACCGTCGAACTAAAATCTGATCTTATGAGTATGTTAGATACGATATGACTTCCAGCGAAATTTTTAATATAAGCCTTCTGATACCATCTAGTAGCCAAATTCGTAAAAATATAGGCAAAACGTTGTGACTTCCGAAATCGGAAGTCATAACGGTATATATGAAGTAACAACGTATTACGAGAATCTACTTTGGAAGTCACATGGATACATGTATCAATATATATATATATATATATATATATATATATATATATATATATATATATATATACCGAAGTAGTGGATGTGTGAATTGTTCGTAAGGGGATTTTTCCGCATTCTCTATTTCATTTGTTTGTTTTCGTACGAGTGGTCTCCAAACCAGTACCTGTGGATCTTTTGATCACTGAGTGTGTTTCAAAGATCTACATCTTTTGTTTATATATATATATATATATATATATATATATATATATATATATATATATATATATATATAATAATCCGACAAGTACCTTACAACAGAAAGCTAACAAAATAGTTTCTGAATTAAAAAATAAAAAAATGATCACCAAAGAAGAAGCCTCAGCTCTCACCATATATAACTCAGTTACACCACGGTTCTATGCACAACCAAAAATTCATAAACCTACTTTAACGATGCGACCAATTATATCATCAATTAATTCACCTAATAGTAAATTATCAAAATTTTTGAATGATATTCTTACAAGGTCATATAACTTAGATAATAGTTTCTCTATCCAAGATTCCTTTGAACTCAGTAATTTTATTAATAACTACCAACTACCAAACAATTATATTATAGTTAGTTTTGACGTTATATCTTTATTTACTAACCTGCCACTACATGTTATTAATGACAGCATAAACAGACACTGGGACGAAATCGAAATAAATTGCAAAATTAATAAAAAGACCTTTTTAAGCATTTTAGAATTCATTTTTGATTCTAATGTATTAATTTTTGATAATACATTCTATAAACAAATTTTTGGCACACCCATGGGTTCTAGCATATCATGCATATTATGTAATTATGTACTGGATGATTTGGTCAGGGATTCTTTAAGTAAGTTGCCTTTTCAAGTTCCATTTATTAAACGCTTTGTAGATGACTTAATACTTACCTTACCTGCAGATAAAATAACAGAAACTTTAAACATTTTTAACAGCTATAATGAACATTTAAAATTTACACATGAAGAAGAAGTGGAAAACAGCATCCCATTTCTTGACATGAGAATTCAACGAAATGCAGAAAATGTATTAAGCACTGAATGGTACAGAAAACCTATAGTAAGTAATAGATTTATCAACTATCATTCACAGCATCCACCACATATGAAAATAAATTTAATAGTAGCTCTAAAAAACAGAATAAATAAATTATCCCATACTAGTAACATCAATAAAGGATTATTGGAACTTAAAGACATTTTATTGAAGAATTCGTATCCAATCAAACTAATAAACAATATTTTATTTAACAACCCTAATAATAGAAACATAAACATTAATCACACAACACAACCAAATAACCAAAATTTGCAAACCCAATTTACTTTTACGTCACTACCTTATATACCAATATTAACACCTAAACTAACTAAAGTATTTTCAAACTATTCTCAAATTAAAATTACAATTAAAAATATAAAAACATTGGCATCATTGTATACAAAAACTAAAACTCCTATTAGCATTATGGAAAGCTCAAATGTAGTTTACAATATACCATGCGGAAGTTGTCATAAATCATACATCGGACACACATCCAGAAATCTAATAGGCAGACTAACATCACATAAAAGCGACCTCAGACTTAACAAAAATACATGTGCATTAATAGATCATGCAATCAGTAAAAATCATTCATTCAATTTTAATGAAACAACGATCCTAAAACATGAAAACAACTTAATTAAAAGGGAATTTCTCTAAATGGTATGCATCAACAAATATCAATGTGTCAATAAAAAAACTGACATAGATAAACTAAGCACCATCTATAATTACATTCTATCTTACGAAAACTAATATTTTAATTTAAAAATACTAAATTGCCTGACTAAATTCAAAATTAAATTTTCAAATTTGGCGCCACTTTATTGCTAAAACTAATATTTTACAAATTACTTATATCCATAAATTCTATAATAAGTACGCAGATAAGAAATAATAAAAAACTAGTTATTAGCAACTTAAAATAAAATATAATAAACAGATACAAATGTCTTTCTGACATACTAAATTTCAAATTAAATTGTCAAATTATTTTTCTCTTTTTAAATTATCTAAAATTAAGGCATTGTAGAAGATTAGAAATTAGATTAAGAATTTTATATATTTTTTTGTTATGTACGCCAAAAATTTAATGGATTAACCTCACGTTGTAAGTTTTTTATGCTTTTATGTACAATATTTTTTATCGTCTTAATTTCATTGTATTTACTAAAACTTTTTTAGCATATCTTGAAGAAGCAAATAAATTTTGCGAAAGCTTGATAATAACTAAGAGTTTTACTTATCCTGCCCCCTGAAATTTATGACTGCAACCTCAAAATTAACAAGATTTTATATATATATATATATATATATATATATATATATATATATATATATATATACATATATATATATATATATGTATATATATATATATATATATATATATATATATATATATATATATATATGTATATATATATATATATATAAGATTATGGTATTCTTGACTGTATATTCAAATATCAAGCAGTGATTCTTGAGGATGCAGTCTATTTTGGGCCACAAGACAAAGAAAACTCTTTGACTTACTGTCAAGCTTTCGAATTTATTTTAATTCTTTTTCAAGACATCTGTTGACAAAAATATACAAATATAAAAATTATGTAGGTACTTACAATTTTCTTAATTATTTACTAGTCATGATATTACATTGAAAAAATTTGAAACTTTACCAAAAGGACAATTATGCACATAGGTATGAAAAATTATTTTTAAAAACTTCAGTTATGTTGTCATGTTTGAAATATGTCATGAAATATGTAAAGTGTATACACTTTATATAGGAGGAAAGTAAAACTAGTAACAACATATTTTTTATTTTTTATTAGATTTTATTAGATTGATCTATGAAAAAAAAATTAATAACATCAAACCCAATCAGTCCAGTCATTTTTTAAAGCATGTATATAAATTTTAATGTTGGATTATATGATAGAAAATCAGATTATGATGTACTAATTTTTTTGTTGATATGCTAATATGTAACAATAAATGTTACTTAATTTGTCTATATCTGATTTTCTATTTATACATTTTTTATTTTTCTGTATATGTGTCATTTCTATAAATAACCTTTTCTGTTCATTTTTTACCCTCTGTAGGATTGACGCTTGTGAAAAATTAAATGTATGATTTAAATTAATCGAGTGGTCGGCTAATGCACAAGCTTGTGATTTATTTGTGTTAATATCACTTCTGTGAGATATTATTCTACTGTGCAATGTACGAGAAGTTTCTCCTATATAAACTTTATCACAGTCTGAGCAAGGAATTTGATAAACAACTTTTGAACTTTCTTTGGTCGTTAGAGGATCCTTAGTTTTAGTGTATAAATTTGCTATAGTTTTAACATTTCTAGTAGCAATTTGTATGTTTTCTAATCCTTTAAATAATTTTAGAAGTTTTGGTGTTAAGAATGGAATATAAGGTAAAGATCCAAATGTTTGTGATGTTACTGCAACCTCTCCACCTTCCATCACGGCAAGCCAAGAAATAAATAATAGCCAAAACAATAACCCTCCAGTTGACACCTTAGTACCAGCAACATCACAAACATTTGGATCTTTACCTTATATTCCATTCTTAACACCAAAACTTCTAAAATTATTTAAAGGATTAGAAAACATACAAATTGCTACTAGAAATGTTAAAACTATAGCAAATTTATACACTAAAACTAAGGATCCTCTAACGACCAAAGAAAGTTCAAAAGTTGTTTATCAAATTCCTTGCTCAGACTGTGATAAAGTTTATATAGGAGAAACTTCTCGTACATTGCACAGTAGAATAATATCTCACAGAAGTGATATTAACACAAATAAATCACAAGCTTGTGCATTAGCCGACCACTCGATTAATTTAAATCATACATTTAATTTTTCACAAGCGTCAATCCTACAGAGGGTAAAAAATGAACAGAAAAGGTTATTTATAGAAATGACACATATACAGAAAAATAAAAAATGTATAAATAGAAAATCAGATATAGACAAATTAAGTAACATTTATTGTTACATATTAGCATATCAACAAAAAAATTAGTACATCATAATCTGATTTTCTATCATATAATCCAACATTAACATTTATATACATGCTTTAAAAAATGACTGGACTAATTGGGTTTGATGTTATTAATTTTTTTTTCATAGATCAATCTAATAAAAAATAAAAAATATGTTGTTACTAGTTTTACTTTCCTCCTATATAAAGTGTATACACTTTACATATTTCATGACATATTTCAAACATGACAACATAACTGAAGTTTTTAAAAATAATTTTTCATACCTATGTGCATAATTGTCCTTTTGGTAAAGTTTCAAATTTTTTCAATGTAATCTCATGACTAGTAAGTAATTAAGAAAATTGTAAGTACCTACATAATTTTTATATTTGTATATTTTTGTCAACAGATGTCTTGAAAAAGAATTAAAATAAATTCGAAAGCTTGACAGTAAGTCAAAGAGTTTTCTTTGTCTTGTGGGCCAAAATAGACTGCATCCTCAAGAATCACTGCTTTATATATATATATATATATATATATATATATATATATATATATATATATATATATATATATATCCTACTAATATTACGGACTCTGCATTAAGGATTTGACCATACACAACGGACTCAAGCGATTTACGGACTCAATATACGGAGGCCGTAATGTTTTTCATGTATTTCTTTAAACGGATGGTCATTTTCTACCAAAATTTTGTTGAATGAGAAACTAGAGACCTCTACCTACTAAACAAATATGTTACAAATATTGTGGGTATCGTAGGATAGCTGCAAATCTTAAAACAAAATGAGTCCGTAAGGTCGCTTGTAATTCAGCCATTTGCCGTTGGATGGCGCTTTTATGAGTATATTGAAGGTGTATATCGTTCATATGTAAAACTAAGAAACGACACTATAGACTCCGCTCAGCTGGCAACACTGTTGCCTGGATATTGTATCATCCGATCTGACGCAAATTGCTGATGCTGTTATCGTTAATTTTTATGTGTTGAAAAATGTAATGGTACGCAGTAGGTATGTTATTAATGGTACCTAATAAAGGAAGATATTTTGTTTCACAGACATTTCTTCCACACGTTTTGATTTTGAAATTGCATAATAAACACATCTTTTTATTTAAGAACGAATAAGCTATATAATTTTATAATTCAGAATATAAATGTAACTGTTTATAAATAAAAATAAAATATTATAGGTCTGGATCCCGCGTATGAAAAAAAAGTTGATTAATAGCAAGCTGAAAATTTGTTAATAGCTTAAGGGTGTCTAGTCGGACAAACTTTGATATATGGGAACACTGGAACAGGGGAAGTTTTAATTGTGGAACAGGTTAAAAATTTGGAACGGTCAGACCAGAAAACGTCACATGTATTTTGTCCGACAAAACTTCTAATTGATTTGTTACCCTTTCATTAAATTCTCATGCAAAAATCAGACCGCTATTTATCACCTGTCATAATTCCTGTCATTTGACATTTTCTACGTGTTCCACTCATTATAATGCCCATTTGGTGATAAATACCAGCCTGATTTTTACATGAGAGTTTAATGAAAGGGTAACAAATCAATTGGAAGTTCTGTCGGACAAAATACAAGTGACGTTTTCGTGGTCTGACCGCTCCAAATTTTTAACTTGTTCCACAATTAAAACTTCCCCTGTTCCAGTGTTCCAATATATCAAAGTTTGTCCGACTACACACCTTTAAGCTATTAACAAATTTTCAGCCTGCTATTAATCAGTTTTGTTTTCATACGCGGGATCCAGACCTATTAATGGCTCCGTACATTTAATACTTGTTTGTAATGTTCATTTCTATTTGTAAGAATGTAGGTACTTAGTTTATTATTGATTTGTGCCAGTTGTGTTGATAAAAGTAGATATACATTTTTGTTTTAATCTTGCATCATAAAGCATAGAAATGTACAACATTAATTCTGTACCTATTCATTTTGTAAGCAGAAGTTCAAAAGAGTTCATTTTCTTTTGTATACTTTCATTAATTTTTGCTTTATGCCTAGTATCAGATCATTGCCATTCTTATATTATTTATGTCTACCATAACAATAACTGCGGATGTTTTTGGTATTGCATTTACCACCTCTTGGAAATCTTCATAAAATTTCTCTCTGGCTTCTGTGTGTTTTTTTTCTTGTCATTTCTGAAATACTCATATTTTTATGAACATTCACTATATTTATAGATCGTGACCAGTCATAAAGACGATAGATACTCATTTCACCATATGATTTAAACATATATATAATTTTATATATTATAATATAATATTTTGAATATTTTATATATTATAATATATTGAAAAATTATAATATATAATATATATTATAATTTTTCAAAAATTGAAAATGTTATCGACCAAAAAAATATTAATACTTTCTATGAATTACTTATTAGCTGTTGCATATAATAATAATAACCTACCTACGTACTTTCCAACTTAAGATATGACTATATATTTTTGGGGAAAATACTGGGAACAAGCCACAATAATAATATTACATATTGGCATATTGTTTTTGACGTTTTGGGCTCCAAACCAGAATTAATTTTCAATGAATATACAGTCGGAAAAATGAAAAAATACCAATGAACAAACATATAAAACACGCTGTATTTTCCTGTCACCGTATCACAAAGAACATTGTCCAGTGCAAGATATTGAAAAATATCAAGATTGCTGAAAAATACTAACCTAGAAATTACAATTGCCATTTTACCATATGATATTGTGAAAATACTGTGACGATAGATTACTTTTGTGTCAAATTATCTTTATTCGCATCATTGATTGGTTATCTATTTAGAGTATTGTAATCGCCAACAAACTATACATCTATAAGTATAAGTCCGTTTTAATATGCAATTACCCGTCAAGGAATATATAATTTTCTAAGTTAAATGTATAATAATCACTAGATTTAGGCTATCAATGGAAGTAAGGCTTTTTATACTAGGTAGGTAGGTAGGTTGGTCATGGGCAGTGTCTTTTATTACCAGCTGGGAAATGTAACGTCATGCATCTTGGAGTTTCACAGCTTTTCCCGAAGTTGTCAGTTGGCATTGAAGTTCTGCAACTCAGCCAAACTTCCTTTGAAAGTCGGATTCCAACCCTTGTGCATCTTAAATAGCGGTCAGGATTGTATGGGCCAGTGAGTAGTCATCTATAAGTGGCAGATCTTGGTTTTCTTCAGTGACAACATCATGTTTTGCTCTATTGGTACCTCCATAGGCATTTATGAATTCATCAAACATGAGGTTACGTACTTCTTGGACTTGGTTTATTTCCACTTCTTCACCTTTGCCGTGGTCTCTTTGAATTGACGCCAGCCGGTTGTTGTGTAGATACTATCATCCGCCTTCCCATCGGAATTTTGCTTATTTGGTAGATAACGTCGTTAATCTACTCCATACTTAAGGACGGACCTTGTCAGACCTTTGGAGAACAACCCATTCGCTTATTCGAATTATCGAGTCAGACTTTGTGGTCCTTCATAAAACATAAGGGATGTTCGGTTTACGGATCTCCATTCTTCTTCGCAATCCATTTACATAATCTTCACCAGCTACGTCTTATCCATCGACATCCAAACTCTAAATCATAAGGTACTCACATATGTAAGTCATTGCGAAGAACGGAAGTTACGGATATCAATTTCGCTGCTGATTGGACAACATATTTCTCAAATGCTTGTCAACTGCCCTATTTATTCGCTCTACCATTCCATCCGATTTACGAGTAATAGCCTGTAGTTTTTATGTTCTTTAGTGAAGTAATTCAATACGATCAATATAATATCTACTTGCATCCATTTTCGCTTTCTTTTGCTTTCTCTCAAACGGACATCTAACATTTTATTGCCTCGTAGGAGCCTTCCTTTTCGATAAGTTCCAGTACTCGTGACAAGTTAGTACATTCCTTACACCATTTCTTTACATCGTCGAAACTATTCATCTAATTAAACCGTTCCCGCATTCTCTAAAGGGTTTTATTTACATAGAAATGTCTTCATGATGGACTGTCATGTAACATGTAACTAACGAAATACTTCGGCTCTTCTCTGCTCTTCGAAGAGAATCGGCGTTCCTGTGACTAATTCCTGCCCGATGCTCAATTTTGAAATTGTATCTTTGAGTCGTTCAATCCATGTGACCTTCTGGGATCTTAAACTGCCTTAACCTAAGTGATTGGGGCATGGTCGTTCGGATTAGAAACTTCCTTCCTTAAGGTACTGATAGAAGTATTCTACTGATTTCACTACTTCTAGAAATTCATTTTTCGTGACACAATACTCTCGCTGAGGTTTTGAAAGCACTTTACTAAAATATCCAAGAACACGTTTCTGTCCCTTTGATCTGAGATAGCACTCTGCAAATTCATATGTTACTTGCATCTGTAATCTGTATCTAAGATAAACTCTCCTCCTGGCAGTGGATACTCTTTTAATGCTGCTGTGATTAAATACTTCATTGAGGTTTCGAAAGGAAATTTGGCAGTCTCCATCCCAATTGTAATCTCTTGCTTCTTATGTAAGTCGCGTTAATGACAATGATACGTGAAAACTTCTTAGTGAACCTTAGACAGTAAGTATATAGTCAAATAAAACTTCTCATTTGATGTTTGTCAGTGGGTTCTAGTCATTCCTGAATGGAATCGATTTTTCCCTTATTCACAGCCACTACTTCTTTACTGACTTTATGACCTAGATAATTGACTTTACTTTGAAATAACTGGCCCTTCTTGGGGTTTAACATCAATAGGGAAGCTTTCAGTCGATTAAAAACGTCTTCTAAATTCTTCAAATGGTCTTCAAAAGAGTCTCCACGAAGACAATTGCGTCGTCAAAAAATACCAGGCACGTCTTCCAAGATAACCCTGTCAACAGGTTTTACGTAAAGCTATCAAAATGTCGCAGGAGTATTACAGAGTCCAAATATCATAACGTGAATTGCCACAATCCGGATCTTGTGGTAAAGGCTATATTTTCCTTATCCACTGGGTCCATTTCTACCTACCAATATCAAGACTTCAAGTCCAACGTAGAAAATAATTTTCTTCCAGCCAGTATATCCAACGTATCATTGATTCGTGTTATAGGGACAGCTTGTCAAACATACGGTGATACTTGGCGATTTTGTCCACTCGCGTAGAAAAATAAGTGGAAGCGCATTCAGTGAATTATGTTTCTGTTGAATGCGCTTCTTAGGTGGAGCCTAATATCAATGGGCCAAGTATGACCGTATATTTGACAAACTGTAACTATCCTTTTTGGTAATATTGTTTAACAAACGGTAATCCACACAGAACCTCGTAGTTCCGTCTTTCTTCTTGACCATAACTAACGGAGAGATCCCTGGCCTGGTAGAAAGTTCTATCACTCCGACTTTCTTCATTGCGTGAACAATATTTTCAGTTTCCTCTGTTTGACGTAAAACAGTTCTGAACTGTTTGACGAATTGGTTTAGCGTTACAAGTATCACTTTTATGTTTAACAGGGGTAGTTCTTCCTGCCTTTCCTCCTTCTGGTACAAATATGCCATGATATCGCCAAAGAAATTCCCTCAATCTCCTTTTCTCCACCTAATTTATAGACTGACCAGCAACTGCAACCATTTGGTCGAACCTCTCGTTGTGGGCGTCACATCTACACAGATTCCTACTTTCGTATCTTTTTTGATGATCACTGGGTAGTCATTGACCTTAATAAGTCTTATAGAAATTTCTTTAGTAGAAGTCACCAAGTCCTTTCCGATTATGATTCCTCGGTCAACGTCCTCATCGTGGTACCAAGGCTCCATTATAACAGGTGTTCCTTCTTCCACAATTACCTGCAGGGGCGCCATTAAAATCGTTTCACTCTTCTCAGGCATAACTGGATCCATTAGCAATCCATTAGGCATCCAAGCAAATTCATTAAGTCCATTTCTAATATAACATCCTCTTCGATGTCAGCAACTCTGACAGTATGGACGACCTTTTTTTCCCAATTCTTAATTATATCTGCATTTCTCCGTGGGTGTTGGAATTTTACCTGTGGCAGTCCGCAGTCGCAACTTCGTTGGTAAAAGTTTCTTACCAGTATTTATAACTGTCGGTCGTATAATGGCCCTGGTAGCTCCGGTATCCACCAAGAATGTATTTCACTATTACATAATATACATAATATATACTATATTCACGACATTTCAACGAAGCTATTCTTGTGACGAGCTATTCGCAGTATTCACTGCATTCCATGATCCCGAAGACCTTTAATAAATGTTTGAGCTTCCAACTTTCCCATCATGTCTTTGGGAGCTGTTGGATACGTATATTGTACTAACCTGGCAATATTTACCTTATATTATTGAAAATCCTCAGCTCTTTTTTTCTTCGATTTTTAAACTTCGACATACTCCAAGTGTGCGTGATCCTATCGGCTGTTTAGTCTGTTCTTAAGCTGTTCGAAATCATCTCTCTAATCTACGGCTATGGTATGAAGCACATCCAAGGCATCTCCTCGAAGTGCAATAGATATAGGTTTTCAGCTTTTTTTATTCGAACCATCCATTCGCTATTGCAGCTGATTTAAACTAATTCATATAATTGTTTCATGACGACTTTCGGTCCGAAATTGGAATTTGGAACTTAATACGAACAGGACCTCCGCTCCCGTCAAATGTCGACCGTGACTCCAATTTACATTTCACTTTATGGTCTTTTGTCTCTGCTGAAATGGGTTAAATTCCTTTGTCTATTGTCCCTGTTTCCTCTATTAACTTTTCTACCTATTTCATCTTTTTTTGAAAGACAAAATATCTACAGGAACTTTATAATAATGACGATATTTTAATGTCGAAGTCAGAGGTGACCTCAGAGATGTTAATAGAAACCTTGTTTTCTAGAGATGGGATATCACCAGAAACTTTGGCCACATCGGAAGAAACTTTCGAAATATAACAAACCTTATTTGCTATGTGGAAGACGAATTCATAGTAGAATTCCTTTCCTCAAACACAAGTTTCCGGATCGAAGTCCTTTGACGAAGTTTATTTGGATATTTCAATTTTGACTTCGAAAAAAAATGGATCTCGTCTATTCTGAAAACAGGAAGCTGTTAGACATGGTGGAGAATAAGAGACATGGGGGAGAATAAGGCCCCTATTACACATCTTTATTTATTTCTCTACGATACAATCTAATTGATATTTTGACATTTTAACTTTGAACATAGTGTAAAAAGTTCCGTTCATAAATACTAAAGGCTTCAAAAAAGTTCAACTTTCCAGATCTTATAGTACTTACTCCTAATTCAGTATAATAAATTAAATTTTTCGATCAATGAAATTTTTTTAAAATTTAAGAAGTTATAGTAGAAGAGCCGTTTACCTTTTCCTGTCAATTTTTTCGGAGCGTATAAATATCTCCAATTTCAACTATTTCGGAGCAGCAAAATACTCACAAATTCAGTTTATTTCAAATCTAGACATTTTAAACTGGATACAATTTTAAGACACGTTGTTGATACATAAATAAACCTAATTATATGTGGAATAGGAATAATTTTCATTTTTGTGGAGAAACCGATAATTTAATTCCTCCTTTTTTTTATTTTTTTAATGACATAATCGTGTTTTTTTGTTAATAACTCTGGTGTTTTCCATCCGAATAACGTATAGCTTAGCTTGTTTTAAAGATCTTATCAAATACTTTTAAAAATGTTGTGAGCATTTCTGGAAAAACCTCGTATTATTTACGTTATTTGATAATAAAATTTCGATTAAAGGGTAATTTAAATAAACCCTCACCTAATCAGGTTGTAACTCGGCTTCCATCGCCGCTATAAAAATAAAAAAAAATTAATTCATATTTTTGAATGGTTTCTTTTTGACTTGCATTTTATGGCTTTTTGCTTAAAATGTACTGTTTGCAAGTTATTTTTGAAAAATCACCCAACTCACAAAAAATATTAACTAACCGAGAGAAGTGTGTATAACATTTTTTGCTATGAATTGAATTCTCCATCGATTGCCGCAGTTATTTAAAGATTAAATATTTCCACCCTCAAGAATGGATGATATTCCTCCCTGGCGTACAAACGCATATCGGCAATATAAATATAGTTTTTTTTTCGACATGTTTCCTATGCGCATTTCAGATTTCATGTCAATCTAAGCGGTTGTAATCCTGAGCAAAATCTGTGAAAGAATGGATTGAATTTATTTTAAAGTAAAATATAGTGTATTATGATATTTTTTGTTCAAATCGGTAATACAAGGGGCAATTCGGTAGATCTACCAAAAAGTCGGAGACGGAACATCACATGCGAGAAATAGCTTCGTTCGATTAAGGGGAACGGACCAAAATGCAAAATTTTAACGCATGTTTTTTTTTATTAATCCGGAGATTAATATTTAATTATTAATTATCCGGATTAATTTTTTTCGAATCCGGAGAAAACTAATAAGGATTTTTGAAAAATTTAAACGCAGAATGAAAGACTGATCTATTAACAAGGGTAGAAAGTCCCTTACAATAAATAAAAAGTTTCTTTTGAATGAAATATTTGCAATTAAAAATCACACTAAATTTTCTCTTTTATTTTCATCCCTGTAACTTTGTAACTTATTAAAATAAACATTATAGAAGTTTTCAGTGACTTTCGGCCCTCGGTAATAATGTAATATTTCATTCTGCGTTTAAATTTTCCAAAAATATTAATTAGTTTTCTCAGGATTAAAAAAAAATCAATACATTTAAAACACAATGAAAATTTGTATGTGTCAAAATTTTGCATTTTGCTCCGCTCCCCTTAAAGACGACTAGTTACTAGTTGATATTAGGAAATAACCTTATCGAGCGATAATAACACTGCAGAGAAAGTAAGGGAACAAAAAATGCTAAAGGCAAGCAGAATCTCAGGGTGTCTTAAATACACGATATAGAGAAACATGCTTGAAAATCGAAGCAAAAACGTAATTATACAAATCTAAATCAGAACTACCATGACATAGGTATAAAGCAAAAACAAGGCTTGACATAAGTACGATAAGAAGATATTTGGAGAAGAATGATATGAGAATAGTAAGAAGCATAACCGCAAAACACTATTAAACCTATGCAGAATAAACAACATTAAAAAATGAGTTCAACAAACGAAAAAGAGAATGGAACAGCCTCATCAGCCAAATAGAAGAGGACAGCATAGTACGTAGTACGAGATAAGTCTCCATTTTAAAAAAGGACAGATTCACCATTAAAGAGATGGGATGATAATATTACACTTAAAGAAGAAAAATTATAATCAAACTTCAGGAAATGTCCTCACTATAATATATTATTAATTAGGAATTCTAGATTACTATCCGACGGAAACTAAACGATAGAAGAACAAATATTGTTAAAAAAGTATTGCGCTAACTTAAATTCACCTTTCCTTTGAATAAAATATCATGTTTAACTTTTTAGAAATCATAAAAATACTTTGTCATTTATAAGTGTTTGTTTAAAATATAGACTACTGAAATAATATACTGTTTTAAAATATTCATTACTTAACACTCGAGAAATGCAAAATAAACTTCGTTCGCTTAAACACCAAATTGAAAGGGGAAACCCAGATTTATCTAAATAGGCAGGGAGAGAATTGACAACATTGTATGAGTCGGTAAGGTGGTGTATACGAGGCCGTAATACCACAATCTTGATAAAAATTATACTAATGAGGCTGTAAAAATAGAACGTCCTAATGAGGTGCTAATGATAAAAGAACCGAACGGAACAGTATATATTGAATTTAATCTTATCAAAATGAAAATTTGTGCATTGAGAATGTTTTGTCACTAGATTCAATATATTCGATATATAAACTATAATATACACCTCTAAATAGGAGAGGCTGTAAGGTTGCGGTATGGTTTGAGTCCATAGGAATAGTAGTATGTAAATATATATATATATATATATATATATATATATATATATATATTTATATTTATATATATATATCTATATATATATATATATATATATATATATATATATATATATATATATATATATATATATATATATATTTATTTTTAGCATCTTATGACGTCCCCCCATGTTAAACCCTAGTCTCTCGTGGCTTCCAGGTCTTCGTGAACTCCGATATACGGTTGCCACGAGGACTTTCCCTAAAATGTATCGCAAATGAAAGGTACCACTTCCTACAATGCTTACACAAAATATTGGCCGGACGTCCTCAGTCACGTTATCTGTATAATAATATACACATTACTTGGAGCAATTGCCGTCAGGCGCGCCATGTTCGCTTGCTGTATATCTAAAATCACTTTAACGGTTTTGATGGCATCCAAATATATATTTATTCAGTTTGCGGTTGTAGTGGTCTCCGTATATTTGAGTTTATGTCCTCATGGCTTCCACTGCGCTGTTGTCACCTCAAATGTTGGAATTTAGACTTCGGATATTTTTATAATTGATTATTGTAGTATGTTGAAAAAAATATTGTTGTGATATATTAATGATATTTTTTTGTATAATTAACAATGTATTTTTTTTTCACTGCAAAAATAAAAAATTAAAAAGTATGTTCATTAAAATTGATGAATTTATCATAACCAGTTGCCGAATCTGCTGGTCTAATTGCTCAATTGTAACATATTATAGAAGTGTGAAAATTGAATTCTTAATTTTTTATTACAAAACTTTTACCTCGACAGCGTAGGGTACAAGAGGACGGCTTAAGTAAAGTAAGTACAAAATTTTTAATAATATAATTTGTTCAACTAATAGGTGCAAAGGTGTCTGGAAAATAATAAAAATGTTTAAAACATTGCTTACTTATTTCATACACTCAATGTATTTTTTTATGTAAGGATATAGAAAATAATATTTTGAAAAATATTTAAAATATAGTAGTAAGTCTTAAATTTCACATTACATAAAGTAGTTAAGTCTGCTAGTCTACAAAATTAAAAACAAATAGAATACATACTTAAAAAAAATTAAAGCACTCATGCCATACCAAACGAACTACATTCTTACATATTTTAAAAAGAAAAATCTTTAATTTTGCCCAACCCGACTAAACTATCGGCAGGTAAAAAGTCTGCAGTATGCGGGGGCCCTACTGTTGAAATAGATTAGAAAATTAAAATAAACTTATCTACCATTATGAAATTCTAATTTGACACAAAAAACTGTATCCCGGATTAAGAACAAGTGTGTAGAATACTCTCGTGAATTAAGAAGCGTTTCTACTGTAGGGTGACCATATCATAAATTTGAAAAAAACGGGACACATCCAAGCAGCAGTAGCGCACCTATAATTTTTCTCTGGGGGGAAGGGGGTTGGCTTGGGCGTCGAAATTTTTTTCTATATTTTGTGAAAGACAAGTTACATTTTCCTGCTATTATTTATATATTTTTCATATGCCCTGGGGGAAAGGGGGTTTAACTCCCAAACTCCCCCCTGGGTGCGCTACTGCCAAGAAGGGTTTGGAGCGATAATACACAAACAGGGATTGAAACACCGTCTTTTAGCTAATTTGGAACCTATAAATCCTTTTCAATTTTAAATGTGTAATTTACGTACGATCAAGACTGCGAAACGCAGAAAACTAAAAAACTACGCTAGAATGACGTGGATAAACAACCAATCCGTCAAAATAAAACAGGGAAGAATAAAAAATAGCGAGAAACACAGCAAACTCAACAAATAAAAAGAAGAAAAATGACGGGTTTCGTTGGAGGACATTAAAAAAGACAGAAAACCATCAAATATAACAATTTTACAAAAAAGTCAGATAAAAAAATACGTCCAGCATTAAAACAAGAGTAATAAAAAACAAAAAAAAAAACCCTGTTTGAAGACAAACAGATCGGCAGAATTTGAGAAGAATATTACGAAAAAATGCTATTCGGTATGAAGGAAACAGATGAAGAAGAACAAGATAACAACGAAGTAGAAATTTTCACAGAAGAAAACGTACAAAAACAAATATTAAAAACATAGAAAACGGAAAAGCAGCAGAAGAAAATGAAATAACAGTGGAAAAAAATACAGAGGAAGAGAATTACATAAGGAAATAAACCAGCTAATACAACAAAAAATATGAACAAAACAGACTACCAGCCGATTGGAACGCAGATATTATAGTAGGTACCTATATACAGTAAAACCCCGCAAATCCTAACTAATTGGGGGGACAGCCTGTTCGGATTCCGAAAAGGTCGGATTATCCGAAAGTTAGCCTAACTAATAATTGAAAGTTTACTTTGTCGTTGATTTTGAGTCGCTGTGCCTGTCTCTCTCCCTCTTCCACCCATCTCAGATTGATGTCACTGATGCAGAGCCAGTGTCATCATTTGTGCTTAGTCGTTAACTCCATGGCTTGATTTCTAATTTGAATAAGCTCCATTTTTCCCCGTTCCCCTATACAAGATGGATCAGAAAACTAAGAAGAAAGTGTAATTACAGAATGGATTGAAGCTGACGACAAAGGGAGCGAAGAATTTACGGATGAATACATTGTAGACTTGGTTCAACCTCAAGGCAACCCTAATGACTAATGAAGATGAAGAAAGCGAGGAAGAAGTTTCCCTGTCATATTGAGTGTCACACGCAGATGCCATTAAAGCTCTGGGTGTGGCTCTACGTTACGTGGAGCATAATTCTGCTGCATTACCAGTAGATGTAATGTTTATGTGTAAATAGAATTAGAATTAAACAATGGTTTCGAATTCACCTGTATAAGTTGCAAGTTGGGAGGGTCAGGTAGTAAAAAAGTTACGAATTGGCCGGTGTACATTTTGATTTGAAAAAGTTTGTCATTAAGAGTTACGAGTTGGCGCGTGTCCATTGGAAGAAGGAGAATGTCACGGTTAAAGAATTTAAGGGACTGGTTTAGATGCAGTTCTATAGAACTCTTTAGAGCAGAGGTGGATAGATTAAAGATAGTGATGATGATATCCAACCTCCGATTAGGAGACGGCACTTGAAGAAGAAGAAGATATTAGATTTTACTGATTATGCCGCCCCCTTGTGATGCCGCCTGATGCGGCTGCCTCACCGCATCATAGAACGGCACGGCCCTGAACATTACAGTCTTTTCGTTTAAGTCGTTACAGGTAAAAATAAGTAATTAAATATCTTATATCAGATAGAGTATTCATTTTTAGTAGATGAACAAAGGTTTAAAATGGCAGTTTTTGAATTTTGGTACGATTATTTGTTGCTTCGGAAGTTGCAAAAGACTGATATTACATGAAAAATTGGGTCAAACAGTCCATGTTCAGTCCAGATATAACAAAAAATTTCAAGGTGATTCGTCAATTAGTTTACATTTTATTCAATTTGTTTAATAAAAAATCCTTTTCTTTGCAATGATAAAGTATGCTTTTCTTCATAAAATAATAATTATACAGCAATTTTGTGGAAACTACATGAAAGAAGAATACTTATGTTTTCAAAGCTATTAAAAAAATAATAAAAACTCATTTTTATCATTCCGAAAATATTTTAGTAAAGTAGAGTCATTTTTGGCTTATAAACAATTTGAATAACTTTGTTAGTATTGACTGCAAACTAAATTAATCGGTTAAAACCTACCGGTTATAACCTAAACCCAGTTTTTTTAATTCGAAACAACCGGTTTTACCGGTTGTTTTTTTGTCCCGGTTATAACCGGTTTTTTTCTTTTTAAAGTAATAACCATTGAAAAACCGAATAAGTTGCCTGTGGAAAAAAATTAATTTAGAGAAAAATGAAGAATTTCTATATATTTTCGATCTTAATCATATAATATTATAAATAATAAATGCGAAGTAATTAACCCAAACAACCATAATTCAACTTTTATTTACTAATAGAGAACTGGACGAAAGTGTCACATCAGCTTTTATGAAACAATTTTGAGAATATGTAGTTATTTAGACTAAATATTTCAAAGACTGGTGAAATGGTGCATGTGATGATAATATTTACATAAAAGTATGTGATCTGCTTGAAATCGATATTCCAACCATCATCAGCTAAAAAATTGTTTATACTTGAGTACTTGAGACTTGAGACTCTTGTATAATGTGAATACCGAAATACGATTAGGAATCTCCATTATGTAATTTTTAAACAATAAATAATTCTTACGAAATAAATGGTAGGTATTATACAAAGGTATTAAAAAATATTACCTACTGAAATTTTTTGATGGCAATAGAGAAGTAAATACTGAATTGGTTTATCGAATTTATTTTGTAAAATACCTATAAGTCATTTGGACATTTTTTAAAACTTGATAGATCCAAGGGACATTTTGATAGATCGATAGGATCATCACTTTTGGGAATATCCCAATTATTGACAACGCAATATACGCCGACGCCGTCTACAACGAGCGACGAATCAGAGATTGGGGTACTCTGGCCCATTTTTAGGGTAACTTGAAAGCGCCTGGGAAAATTTTTATAGGTTGAATTGGTTGGGGAATTTTTCGGGAGGAAAATTGAGCAAACTAAAGTGCAATATAAATGTAACATTATAACTTATTGAGTATTTGCTTTTGATTAAAAAAAACCGAAAACCTGTTTTTGGAACAACCGATTTTTTGACCGGTTATAACCGCCAGGTTAAACCGTAAGTTAAAAAAACCGGTATAACCAAAAACCGGTTTTTTGTTCAACAAGCGCCATCCCTAGACTTTAGGATTTAAAAAGCTGGTACTTTTACATTATTATTATATTATCGGTTTATAACGTTCTTCGTCTTCCGATACCCGTTCGCCATTCCTCTCTGTCCGTACATTGATCTACTTGCAGACCTCTTTCATCCATGGCTTTGTTTATTCCTGCCTGCCAACTTTTCCTCGGTCTACCTCATCTTCTTCTATCTTGCAGTTTCCATTTTTGCCCTTGTTTTGGGATTCTGTCTTCATGCATTCTTTATACGTGACCAAACCATCGTAGTTGTATTTCGTTGGTTTCGTCATTTATTGTATGTGTGACCTTCATTATTTCTCGTATCCGTTCATTGGTGACATGTTCTCTTCTTGATCTTCCTGCAGCCCTTCTCCAGAAATCCATTTCGGTGACCTCTAACATTCGTTTTGATTTTTCCTTCATATGCCATACTTCGCAGCTGTATGTTATAATGCTTTTCACTACGGCGTTATAGATCTTTTTCTTGTTTTGGTTGTTTACCTGCTTGTCCCAGAGTACTGAGTTTAGGAGCCTAATTGCTTTCCTGCCCTGAGTGTTTCGTTCTTTAACGGCTCCGTCTAGTGTTCCATCATTCGTGATTTTCATATTCATACCCAGGTATTTATATTCGTTACATTTACTGATTGTTTCTCCTCCTTCTATAGTCGAGGAAATGAAGCATTTTGACTCGCAATTTTTTCGTCCAGTATGGATTTACTTGAAATTTTCACAGAAGGTAGGGCGTAGGGAATAGGCCAAGGATCATTTTCTATATCATGCCGCTGTACGCTAAAAGCTTGGGGTGGTTGCCACCCCATCTCGGGGACGGGAAATTTTTATTGCATTTTAACCATGTAAATCGATGTAAAAAGTAATTCTAAGAAAGAAATGTTTTTTACATTTTCTTCGTAAAACTAATATTTTCGAGTTATTCGCGCTTGAAAGTAACAGTTTTTCGACGAAAAAATCGACTTTTTTAGAGGGTTTTTTGAGAATACCTCGAAAAATATGCATTTTATCAAAAAATACTGTAGATATGAAAAATTTATCTTTTAGTAACACAAATTACCCCTGTAGTTATCACATTGTTTTCGATGTGTACTTTTACATAAATGTTAAAAACAACTTTTACCTTGATTAATTACGGTCAAAGTTAGGCACTTTTTTTTATTTAATTCACAGCTAGTTTCTTTATAACAATTAAGAAACCTAACTAGCGCTATTTTAAAGTTCAAGGTATGTATATAGTTTATGTGTAAAAGTTTGAGTAAACTTGAACAGAGTTGTTAATATATCTTTAAAAATGACGTCCTAACGAAATCGACTCGTGGTCTGTGGAGCGGAATTATTAAAATCCGTGCACTCAAAAAATGAAATTAACTTTTCAAAGATATGTTGCGCTTAATATCTCCGGAGTTTGTTGATGGACTTTGATCATTATTTTTTAATTTATATATACCTGTAGTTTTGTAGAGTATGTTATGTACACATATACCCACCTAAGAATACAAAATGTTATGTATACATATACAAGTATATGTATACATATATAATTTCATAAAAATCGTTCAAGCGGTATCGGAGGATTATGGCAACTAACATTACGACAGGAGAATTTTATAGATGTAAATAAATAGATAACTATTAAAAAATAGGGGTTGGTGGTAGAAAGGTGAAAATTAAGGGTTGTATATATTTTTAATGGTACATAATATAAAATGAAGGTAGACAATTTTCTCCAAAACAATAAAAAAGTGGCAGGGGGCAACCCCCCTTATAACGTATGGGTGTAAATAATAGATTACCACCTATTTTCAGTCCTACAGAATATACGTGTAAAATTTCATAAAAATCGGTCAAGCCGTTTCGGAGGAATATGATAACTAACACTGTTACAGGAGAATTTTATGTACATAGAAGTAACTGTGAATTAAATAAGTAATAAAAGTGGCTAACTTTGCTCGTAATTAACCTAGGCGAAAAGTTTTTTTTTTGAAAATTCGTGTAAAATTATCAGCTTTTCAAATCCCAACGCAGATTTAGTCAATATGTTAATATGGTTATTAAAATTGTTTAGAAGCCAAAAATGATTCTACTTTCGTAAAATGTTTTCAGAATGCTAAAAATGACTTTTTGTTGATTTTTTAAATAAGTTAAAAATATAAGTATTCTTCTTTCCTGTGGTTTCCACAGAATTGCTGTATTATTATAATTTTCTGAACAATAACATTGCAAAAAAAGCTCTTTGTGATAAACAAATCGAATAAAATTTAAACTAATTGACAAATCGTCTTGAAATTTATTGTGCATTATGGACTGTTTGACTCAACATTTCATGCAATATCAAAGTCTTAATTTCATTTTTATAAAAATTTTTTTATAAGTTATAAAAATTTTTTTATTTTCGAAATTTAGTTTTATTTTGCAATTTCCGAAGTAACAAATAATCGGATCAAAATTTAAAAAATTTTAAACCTTTGCTTATCTACTAAAAGGTGAATAATCTAAATAAGATATTTAATTACCTTATTTTTACCTGCAGCGATTTAAACGAAAAACTGTCATATTTGACCCTTATTTGTTAATTACTAAAATTCTCGTCCGAACTGTGACGGGCATTGTTGTATTTATAATGTAATAGGTATAACTCCAAAAAACCCATTTGCAACCTGGCTGGTCAAGTGTCCCGCCAAAAACCTTATTTTTCTGGACTATTGCAACTAAGAGAAGAAAGAAAGAAACTTAAAAAAAATGTTACAAAAAGAAGCAACCGAAGAAGGAAAAAGCAGTAGAAAGGAAATACAAAGAAAAAATATAGCGGTTAAAAAGCAAGCCAGGAAAGACAAAAGATACTATGTATATGATATGGTAAAAATGTCAGAAAAAGCTGCGCAAGAAAACGACCTGAAGATACAGTACAATATCATCCGAAATTTGACAGGGAAAACACTAAAAAGTAATAAACAAATCAAAGATAAACAAGGAAATATAATTAAATCAGAACATAAAATAATACAAAGATGAAAACAACACTGCGAGGAAATATACTCCAAACACCAGATATAGACGAAGATAACGTAATACAGGAAATAAACATTAGAACAATTGAAATTACGAAAGAAGAAATACAAAACACACTGAATCAACTAAAAAAATGGCAAAGCCGCTGAAAGCGACAACCTACCGATAAATTTAATAAAGGCGGGCGCAAACAAATTAGTAGAAATGTTACACAAACTCAAGATATGGGCCGACCAGGAGCTCCCACAGAAATGGAACGAGGGTGTAACCATTAAGACACCAAAAAAGGGCGATTTAAATAAATGCGAGAATTGGCGAGCAATAACACTGCTAAGTGCCACATTCAAAATAATGTCAAATATCATATTGAATAGACTGAAGCCAGAAATAGACAAGAAACTAAGACTAAGAAGCAACCAAGAAGGCTTTCGCGCAAAACGCTCCACTATCGACCACATTTGTACTCTATCAGCACCTCTGTATCTTGTACCTGTACCGCTGTATCTCCTGTTCTCTATAATTATCTTGGAACAAGCTAGTGAATGGCAAAAAAATATAAACATAATGTTTACTTTGACTTTGACTTTGAAAAGGCATTCGATAGTATAAACAGAGAACAAATGTGGAAGAATCTAAAACTATATGGACTACCGATAAAATACATCAACTTAATCAGAATCAGACTATTTGACAAGAAATATACAGCCAGACTAGAACATGCGGGAAAAATGGTAGTAGATGTAGTTATACAAAGCGGAGTTAAGCAAGGATGTGTGCTATCCCCGACATTATTTCTAATAATAACGGACTGGATCATGCAGATAGTAAGCAATAATAAAACAGGTATTAGATTGAAATTGCATGACTAGTTGGAGGATTTGTAGTTCCCAGATGACATTTTTCCCCTAACCGAACATAGCAGCCATAAGCAAAAGAAGCTTGCAAAATACTCCAGGGTAATGGGCCTGAAGATAAAGACAAAAAAAAAACAAAACTTAAAAAACAGCAACCAAGAAACTAAAATTAAAGTACAAGGAAGACAAATACAGGAGGTAGATAACTTTACATATTATCTGGGATCAACCATGGAAAAAAAGGCGCTAGTAGATCAGATGTAGAAAAAAGGATAGTAAAGGCACAATATGCACTCATTATATATTCATAATGCATTAAGGAAAATCTTGAACACACGCGATATATCAGAATTAACCAAAATCAAAATATTTACAGGAAGAGACAGGAAGAAACAACTAGCAAAAAATTAAAAACCTTTATAAATAAATCGTTGAGGAAAATCCTAAAAATATACTGGCCAGATAAAATAAAAAACATAGATCTACGGAGAAGAACAAAACAAGAGAAAATGACAGTCACGATTAAAAATAGGAAATGGATTACACGGACTCTGAGGAAGGATCGAAATAATATAACCAAACAAGCACTCGAATACCAACCAGACGAAAGAAGAAGAAGAGGAAGACCTGATAATAGCTGGAGAAGAACTGTAATAAGAGATCATGAAAGAATTGGCCTGAGATGGAGAGAAGTCAAACAGAGAGCGAGAAACAGAGAGCAATGGAAAATACTTGTATAGCAAATTTCGAAAGAATAAAACAGATAAGGATGCGCTGGGAAGGGATTACAGAAAGAGAGAAAGAGAGAGAGAGAGAGAGAGAGAGAGAGAGAGAGAGAGAGAAACAGTACCGATTATTATCAAAATAAAATTTAATAATATACCTAACCTAACTTATCGAAAGGCTCATCAAACAATTATTAACTTTAAAAAATAAAAATTTGGCAAGGGTATATAGTGGTATTGTTAAGTATATTACAATATAACTTATTCCATCGAAATCTTCCGAAATCCATAATCTTCTTCCATCGAAATAAAATAGAAAATCTAAAAGTTTAGAAAATACATCATTCATAACTACACCCAAGAAATAAGTTTTTCTAACCTGATTTAAGAATATAAAAAGACGAAAACACACAATTTACAGCAAATCCTTATCATATATCCGAGCAAAACCACCTAATTGGCAAAAGTTATAAATAGAATTATAAATAGAAATGTCGGTCTTGACGGTCCAGTTAGCTGGGGCTCAGTCGATCGACAAGTTTAGTGGATTTGCGATTTGCGGTCGCTGGTTCGAGCCTCAGCTAGGTCATGAAATTTATAAAAGGCCAACGCCGTAGTATAAAACTCAATAGAGTCTACGGCTTGGTCTGGAATAAACTGGCGTCTGATCGGCCTATGGAGGAGCGGTACGGGAAGGGATAAGGGCTTCCGGCTTGGTGATACTCCTCCATAGATCCCTACCGAAGGGCGTTGACGCCTAAGAACGGTGTATACATACATACATATAAATAGAATTTGTCTGGGTTCTACAACTAAATTTGCACTTAAACACGACCAAGGTTAAATATTTTACTTGATATTATAAGTACGTTGTTGCCAGTATAACGGATGCCAAAGCGAGCGCTAACTGTATGAAATTATTCTTGTTAATATACACGCTGTATATTGATCGGAAGTCACGAAGAGTCAAAACTATACAGAAGCCACGAGGGACGCAAATACAATATATATATATATATATATATATATATATATATATATATATATATATATATATATATATATATATATATATATATATATATATTTCCACATTCTCTATTTCATCTGTTTGATTTTATATAATATATATATATATATATATATATATATATATATATATATATATATATATATATAAAGTAAAGAAAAAAGAAGTACTTTGTTGACTTGTTTGGATAAAACAATTTTGAGTTTCGGTGGGTTGGAGTCAATAAAAGGGCTACTAGAAGACTATTTTTTAATTACTCAAGCTTTCGAATGTGTTTACATTCATTTTCAAGAGCTAAAAAGTAACTGATAAAGTGGAACAAAGATCATGTAAAAATACAACTTACCAGATAAATCTAGATTGGTAATTAAACTTGCTTACATAAATAAATACAAATAAGAGAAAAAATGTTAATAATCATCAAATGAATTCTTCCCAGACTGAATATTATAAAATAACTGCCAAAAGATTTAAATTTTTTGAATTTTGAATTTGAAATATAGATATTAAAATGAATTTTCAAAATTTTTAAGTCAATGTCAGTGAAAAAGTATGTCAAACATCGACAAGTAGCTAAAATTGGGATATATTTAACTATATTACTGACATGATAATTTATTAAAAAAAAGAAGATGTAAATAAGTAGAAGAAAAGAAAAAAAAATTAAAAATTATTTTCGTAGTTTACAGAAGCACAAACGAATGTAACAGGATACGAAAAAAAATTTTACATGTTATGGTGCTATGAATAAATTATAAAGAAATTATGTAGTTATAAATTTTACTTAAATTCTGAATTTCTGATCTTTTATTTAAACTATGATCACTTCTGCTTATAGATACCATTTCTAAAAAAGTCCTTTTGAATTTATTATCTTCATTGCACAAAATTTGAATGTTGTCAAAGTCCATTACATGGTCTTTTTCAATCACATGTTCTGCCAAAGCACATGACGGTTTTTTTATTCTGCAATCGCTTTTGTGAGAAATAACGCGATTGGACAAATTCCTCCCAGTCTCGCCAATATATACAGCCTCACATTGAGTACAATTAATTCTGTATACTACATTAATTTTCTCTAATTTATCTATGGGATATTTTGTCTTAGAATACAGAGATGAAATAGTTTTGATGTTTTTCGTTGTTATTTTTATATTGTCAATGGCCTTTAAAATTTTAGTTAACTTAGGTGTTAATGATGGTATGTAGGGGAGTGAATGATAATAGATGACTTGATTAACAGAAGCAGAGTTTTGAGATCTCACAACAGATGGTGTGAGATTATTAACATGAACCATGTTGGAAAAAAGCATCCTGTGTAGCATGTGTGGAGGATAAGAGTTCTCAATCAAAATAGTTTTTAATACTAGAAGATCTTCTTGCAGGTAATCTGGATGAGATAGTCTTGTGACACGTTTTTTTAAACCAGTTATAAGGTTCATTTTCATTTTGTTAGGATGATGTGAGTAATAACTTATAAACCTATTACTGCACATGGGTTTTCTGAACCATCTAGTTTTTAAAATATTGTTTATAGTTCTAACAATTCTCATGTCAAGAAATGGTAGAGAATTATCAACCTCTTCCTCAACTGTGAATTTTATGTGTTCATTATGGCTGTTAAAAATGTTGATGGTTTCATAAATTTTATCTATGGGAAGTGCTAAAACCAAATCATCCACATATCTCTTAATGAAAGGAATAAAAAAATTGCAATTATTAACGCAATCAATAATGACATCATCCATGACATAGCTACTCAGAATGGGTGAAAGACTAGAACCCATAGGGCTACCAAAAATTTGTTTGTAGAAAACACCATTAAAAATGAAAATATTTGAGTAAAAAACAAAGTTGATGAGTGTTTTGAAATGCAATAAGTCAATAGTAGTGTGTTGTGAAATCTCATTCCAATGCTTTTCTACACTGTTTATGATTAAGTCTAAAGGCAAATTGGTGAAAAGGGATGTTACATCAAAACTAACTAACATGTAATCGGGTGGTAATTGAAAATTATTGATAAAAGAACTGAAGTCAAATGAATCTTTAATGTGCATGTTGTTATTAACATTATAAGAATTAGTTAAGATGTCAGTGAGGAGCTGTGCTATTTGTCCATTGGGAGTGTCTATAGATGACACAATCGGTCTCATAGATAAAGTGGGTTTGTGTATTTTAGGTAGAGCATAGAAACGTGGAGCAATAGAATTGTATACTTTAAGTTCCTTTGCTCTTTTGTTGTCTATAAATTTCTTTTTGTGCAATTCAGATACTAAATTATTAGCTTTCTGTTGTAGTGTACAAACAGGACTCCTTCTAAGTTTAGTGTAATACTTAGAATCATTTAATAGTTCTCCAGTTTTTTGAAGGTAATCCTCTTTCCACATCGCAACAGTTACGTTACCTTTATCGCTTTTGACAATATAAATCTCAGGATGGTTTTTAAGAAATTGTTTGGTTTGTATATAATATTTATTTAAAAAATGATCTGTTAATTCTTTATGTTTAAACTTCTTACATAAAGAATTAACAGATCATTTTTTAAATAAATATTATATACAAACCAAACAATTTCTTAAAAACCATCCTGAGATTTATATTGTCAAAAGCGATAAAGGTAACGTAACTGTTGCGATGTGGAAAGAGGATTACCTTCAAAAAACTGGAGAACTATTAAATGATTCTAAGTATTACACTAAACTTAGAAGGAGTCCTGTTTGTACACTACAACAGAAAGCTAATAATTTAGTATCTGAATTGCACAAAAAGAAATTTATAGACAACAAAAGAGCAAAGGAACTTAAAGTATACAATTCTATTGCTCCACGTTTCTATGCTCTACCTAAAATACACAAACCCACTTTATCTATGAGACCGATTGTGTCATCTATAGACACTCCCAATGGACAAATAGCACAGCTCCTCACTGACATCTTAACTAATTCTTATAATGTTAATAACAACATGCACATTAAAGATTCATTTGACTTCAGTTCTTTTATCAATAATTTTCAATTACCACCCGATTACATGTTAGTTAGTTTTGATGTAACATCCCTTTTCACCAATTTGCCTTTAGACTTAATCATAAACAGTGTAGAAAAGCATTGGAATGAGATTTCACAACACACTACTATTGACTTATTGCATTTCAAAACACTCATCAACTTTGTTTTTTACTCAAATATTTTCATTTTTAATGGTGTTTTCTACAAACAAATTTTTGGTAGCCCTATGGGTTCTAGTCTTTCACCCATTCTGAGTAGCTATGTCATGGATGATGTCATTATTGATTGCGTTAATAATTGCAATTTTTTTATTCCTTTCATTAAGAGATATGTGGATGATTTGGTTTTAGCACTTCCCATAGATAAAATTTATGAAACCATCAACATTTTTAACAGCCATAATGAACACATAAAATTCACAGTTGAGGAAGAGGTTGATAATTCTCTACCATTTCTTGACATGAGAATTGTTAGAACTATAAACAATATTTTAAAAACTAGATGGTTCAGAAAACCCATGTGCAGTAATAGGTTTATAAGTTATTACTCACATCATCCTAACAAAATGAAAATGAACCTTATAACTGGATTAAAAAAACGTGTCACAAGACTATCTCATCCAGATTACCTGCAAGAAGATCTTCTAGTATTAAAAACTATTTTGATTGAGAACTCTTATCCTCCACACATGCTACACAGGATGCTTTTTTCCAACATGGTTCATGTTAATAATCTGACACCATCTGTTGTGAGATCTCAAAACTCTGCTTCTGTTAATCAAGTCATCTATTATCATTCACTCCCCTACATACCATCATTAACACCTAAGTTAACTAAAATTTTAAAGGCCATTGACAATATAAAAATAACAACGAAAAACATCAAAACTATTTCATCTCTGTATTCTAAGACAAAATATCCCATAGATAAATTAGAGAAAATTAATGTAGTATACAGAATTAATTGTACTCAATGTGAGGCTGTATATATTGGCGAGACTGGGAGGAATTTGTCCAATCGCGTTATTTCTCACAAAAGCGATTGCAGAATAAAAAAACCGTCATGTGCTTTGGCAGAACATGTGATTGAAAAAGACCATGTAATGGACTTTGACAACATTCAAATTTTGTGCAATGAAGATAATAAATTCAAAAGGACTTTTTTAGAAATGGTATCTATAAGCAGAAGTGATCATAGTTTAAATAAAAGATCAGAAATTCAGAATTTAAGTAAAATTTATAACTACATAATTTCTTTATAATTTATTCATAGCACTATAACATGTAAAATTTTTTTTTCGTATCCTGTTACATTCGTTTGTGCTTCTGTAAACTACGAAAATAATTTTTAATTTTTTTTTCTTTTCTTCTACTTATTTACATCTTCTTTTTTTTAATAAATTATCATGTCAGTAATATAGTTAAATATATCCCAATTTTAGCTACTTGTCGATGTTTGACATACTTTTTCACTGACATTGACTTAAAAATTTTGAAAATTCATTTTAATATCTATATTTCAAATTCAAAATTCAAAAAATTTAAATCTTTTGGCAGTTATTTTATAATATTCAGTCTGGGAAGAATTCATTTGATGATTATTAACATTTTTTCTCTTATTTGTATTTATTTATGTAAGCAAGTTTAATTACCAATCTAGATTTATCTGGTAAGTTGTATTTTTACATGATCTTTGTTCCACTTTATCAGTTACTTTTTAGCTCTTGAAAATGAATGTAAACACATTCGAAAGCTTGAGTAATTAAAAAATAGTCTTCTAGTAGCCCTTTTATTGACTCCAACCCACCGAAACTCAAAATTGTTATATATATATATATATATATATATATAAGATTATGGTATTCTTGACTGTATATTCAAATATCAAGCAGTGATTCTTGAGGATGCAGTCTATTTTGGCCCACAAGACAAAGAAAACTCTTTGACTTACTGTCAAGCTTTCGAATTTATTTTAATTCTTTTTCAAGACATTAGTCATGAGATTACATTGAAAAAATTTGAAACTTTACTAAAAGGACAATTATGCACATAGGTATGAAAAATTATTTTTTTTTTTTTATATATATATATATATATATATATACAGGGTGTAACAAAAATACAGGTCATAAATTTAATCACATATCCTGGGACTAAAAATAGTTCGATTGAACCTAACTTACCTTAGTACAAATGTGCACATAAAAAAAGTTACAGCCCTTTGAAGTTACAAAATGAAAATCGATTTTTTCCAATATATCGAAAACTATTAGAGATCTTTTATTGAAAATAGACACGTGGCATTCTTATGGTAGTAGTATCTTAAGAAAAAAATATAGTGAAATTTGGACACCCCATAAAAATTTTATGGGGGTTTTGTTCCTTTAAACCCCCCCAAACTTTTGCGTACGTTCCAATTTAATTATTATTGTAGTATCATTAGTTAAACACAATATTTTAAAAACTTTTTTGCCTCTCAGTACTTTTTCGAAAAGTCAGTTTTTATCGAGATATTTTGAATATTTGTCAAATCCACCACATATTTGTATATGGCTAAGTACGATTATGGAGACTTTGTAATAATATGAAAATTTATTTATGATTTACATTTTTAGGTATATTTTGAACCATATTAAAAAAGAAGTAATATCTCGACAAAAAGTGTCTTCTCAAAAAAATACAAAGAGGCAAAAAAGTTTTAAAAACACTGTGTTTAACTAAAGGTACCGCATTAAAAGTTTAATTGAAACATACACAAACATTTAGGGGGTTTAAAGGAACAAAACCCCCATAAAATTTTTATGTAAACATATTAAAAAAGAAGCCGCAACTCGATAAAAGCTGCCTTATCGAAAAAATACTAAGAGGCAAAAAAGTTTTAGAAATATTGAATTTAACTAATGGTAAAACAATAATAATTTAATTGGAACGTACACAAAAGTTTGGGGGGGTTTAAGGGAACAAAACCCCCATAAATTTTTTATGGGGTGCACAAATTTCACTATATTTCTTTTTTAAGATGTTCCTGCCATAAGAATGCCACATGTCCATTTTCAATAAAAAATCTCTAATAGTTTTCGATATATTCGAAAAAATCGATTTTCATTTTGTAACTTCAAAGGGCTGTAACTTTTTTTATGTGCATATTTGTACTAAGGTAAATTAGGTTCATTCGAGCTATTTTTGGTCTCAGAATATGTGATTTAATTTATGACCTGTATTTTCGTTACCTGTATATATATATTTATATTTATATACTGTATATATATATATATCCACATTCTCTATTTCATTTGTTTGATTTTATATATATATATATATATATATATATATATATATATATATATATATATATATATATATATATATATATATATATATATATATATATATATGAAAAAACAAAAGATGTAGATCTTTGAAACACACTCAGTGATCAAAAGATCCACAGGTACTGGTTTAACGACCACTCGTACGAAATCAAACAAATGAAATAGAGAATGTGGAAAAATCCCCTTACGAATAACTCACACATCCAAAAAAATTTTTCCCAGCCAGAAATAGTGGATGTGTGAGTTATTCGTAAGGGGATTTTTCCACATTCTCTATTTCATTTGTTTGATTATATATATATATATATATATATATATATATATATATATATATATATATATATATATATATATCTATATGTTCGGAAAGGTTTCCGCGGTTAATACAATGAAACTTAAAGCTAAAATCAATATCAACAAAAGAATTAATATTAAAATTAAACTCACCAGGCTTCCGGGTTGAACCGCGTCGTTGGTTTCTAGGCCGAGCTTTCGACGTCCTCTCTGACGTCATCTTCAGGGCTTCCGGGGTCTCAGTCTCCTGAGGCCCCAGACACTACACTCACTACTCACTACTTCACTACTCACTGCAATACTGTTGTTGCTGACGCTGGGGCGGTCATTTATACCGTGGACTGATGTGACTGACGTTATCAGCAGCCACGACAGCCACGTCATCGACAGCCACGTCAGTCACATCAGTCCACGGTATAAATGACCGCCCCAGCGTCAGCAACAACAGTATTGCAGTGAGTAGTGAAGTAGTGAGTAGTGAGTGTAGTGTCTGGAGCCTCAGGAGACTGAGACCCCGGAAGCCCTGAAGATGACGTCAGAGAGGACGTCGAAAGCTCGGCCTAGAAACCAACGACGCGGTTCAACCCGGAAGCCTGGTGAGTTTAATTTTAATATTAATTCTTTTGCTGATATTGATTTTAGCTTTAAGTTTCATATATATATATATATATATATATATATATATATATATATATATATATATATATATATATATATATATATACATCCTACTATCAATTTGGCATCGATACATTATGCATTTACCATCGATTTGGCATCGTCTTGCAAAGTGGCATCTGTATATCGATGCCACTTTACACTACCTTAATAACTTTTTTTCTGCACTTGTTACCAGAAGTCTAATCAACTCGGTAGTTAGAGATTTGATTTCTTGATGTTACTTTAATATATCAGCTTTCTTTGTTTATCCCTTACTAAGTTATATAAGTTTATTCCATAAAATGTTTGAGTCCAAAATGATGGTACAGTGAAAATATTATATACATTTAGTTCAGTGTTTTACCGTTTTGTCGCTGCCGCTATATACATGAAAACGTATATCCCACTTTCATTATCAATCATTTTGGCATCAGAAATTTGGCATCACTGTTGAATATAATATTATCCACACCGAAAAATAGGCAATTTGAGAATGTATATATTATTTTCATCAACAAATCATTCTGGCATCATGTTGTTTTCACCCAATTTTGAAAAAATGTGAAAATTTGTATTATCCACGTCCGTCTGTCTGTAATCACAACTCCTCCGTCAACATACCAGCTAGAATGACAAATGAGGTGTCAACTGAAAGCTGATAATCCAAGGATGGTACTAACGGTGAGATATTTGACCTTGGCGGTCTGTTTGTCGGTCTGTCCGACCGCGAATATAATTCCTCCATCATTATACCAGGTAGAATGACAAATGAGGTGTCAAATGAAAGCTTATAATCCAAAGATGGTACTAAAGTTGACATATTTGACTTATGCGGTCTGTGCGTCGGTCCCTCCGACCGCGAATATAACTCCTCCATTATTATACAAGCTTGAATGATAAATGAGGTGTCAAATAAATGCTTATAATCCAAGGATGGTACTAAAGGTGAGATATTTGACCTAGGCTGTCTTTCCGTCGGTCCGTACGACCGCGAATATAACTTCTCCGTCATTATACCAGGTAGAATGACAAATGAGGTGTCAAATGAAAGCTTATAATCCAAGGATGGTACTAAAGGTGAGATATTTGACCTAGGCTGTCTTTCCGTCGGTCCGTACGACCGCGAATATAACTCCTCCGTCATTATACCAGGTAGAATGACAAATGAGGTGTCAAATGAAAGCTTATAATCCAAGGATGGTACTAAAGTTGACATATTTGACTTGAGCGGTCTGAGCGTCGGCCCCTCCGACCGCGAATATAACTACCAGCTTGAATGATAAATGAGGTGTCAAATAAAAGATTATAATCCAAGGATGGTACTAAAGGTGAGATATTTGACCTAGGCTGTCTTTCCCTCGGTCCGTACGACCGCGAATATAACTTCTCCGTCATTATACCAGATAGAATGACAAATGAGGTGTCAAATGAAAGCTGATAATCCAACGATGGTACTAAAGGTGAGATATTTGACCCAGGCTGTCCTTCCGTCGGTCCGTACGAGCGGGAATATAACTCCTCCGTCATTATACCAGGTAGAATGACAAATGAGGTGTCAAATGAAAGCTGATAATCCAAGGATGGTAAAAAAAGTTGAGATATTTGACCTTGGCTGTCTGTCCGTCGGTCTGTCCGACCGCGAATATAACTCCTCGATCATTATACCAGGTAGAATGACAAATGAGGTGTCAAGTGAAAGCTTATAATCCAAGGATGGTACTAAAGGTGAGATATTTGACCTAGGCTGTATTTCCGTCGGTTCGTACGACCGCGAATATAACTCCTCCATCATTATACCAGCTTGAATGATAAATGAGGTGTCAGATGAAAGCTTATGATCCAAGGATGGTACTAAAGGTGAGATATTTGACCTAGGCTGTCTTTCCTTCGGTCCGTACGACCGCGAATATAACTTCTTTGTCATTATACCAGGTAGAATGACAAATGAGGTGTCAAATGAAAGCTGATAATCCAAGGATGGTACTAAAGGTGTGATATTTGACCTAGGCGGTCTGTCCGTCGGTCCGTACGACCGGGAATATAACTCCTCCGTCATTATACCAGGTAGAATGACAAATCAGGTGTCAAATGAAAGCTGATAATCCAAGGATGGTACTAAAGGTGAGATATTTGATCTTGGCGGTCTGTCCGACCGCGAATATAACTCCTCGATCATTATACCAGGTAGAATGACAAATGAGGTGTCAAATGAAAGCTGATAATCCAAGGATGGTACTAAAGGTGAGATATTTGACCTTGGCGGTCTGTCCGTCGGTCTGTCCGACCGCGAATATAACTCCTCGATCATTATACCAGGTAGAATTACAAATGAGGTGTCAAATGAAAGCTTATAATCCAAGGATGGTACTAAAGGTGACATATTTGACTTAGGCGGTCTGTGCGTCGGCCCCTCCGACCGCGAATATAACTCCTCCATTATTATACCCGCTTGAATGATAAATGAGATGTCAAATAAAAGATTATAATCCAACGATGGTACTAAAGGTGAAATATTTGACCCAGGCTGTCCTTCCGTCGGTCCGTACGACCGGGAATATAACTCCTCCGTCATTATACCAGGTAGAATGACAAATGAGGTGTCAAATGAAAGCTAATAATCCAAGGATGGTACTAAAGGTGAGATATTTGACCTTGGCGGTCTGTCCGTCGGTCTGTCCGACCGCGAATATAACTCCTCGATCATTATACCAGGTAGAATGACAAATGAGGTGTCAAATGAAAGCTTATAATCCAAGGATGGTACTAAAGGTGAGATATTTGACCTAAGCTGTCTTTCCGTCGGTTCGTACGACCGCGAATATAACTCCTCCATCATTATACCAGCTAGAGTGATAAATGAGGTGTCAAATGAAAGCTTATAATCCAAGGATGGTACTAAAGGTGAGATATTTGACCTAGGCAATCTTTCTGTCAGTTCGTACGACCGCCAATATAACTCCTCCGCCATTATACCGGGTAGAATTACAAATGAGGTGACAAATGTCAAAGTTTAGTAAAAATGACTCAAAATTAGTAAATTCGTATATCAATCCACGCAAAGTTTCACGTAAAATTCAAATATCGTCTTCCAGTTCTACTTTCGATTACTTTGGGTGAAAACCTAGGACTTACGAAGTCCAATTACTTGTTTTGTTTAAAAATAAGGCATATCATAGACATGCCTTAGGCATCATAGAAGACAATGACACAGAAAAATCAAAACACAGCAGCATGTCAAAAAGGCCTTAGTTATGTATCTTCGGTCCTGTTAGTCCAATCGTGATGTATAGCACCTCAAATGATAGGATTTGACAAACAGAATACAATGACATAGAAAAATCAAATACAACAGCATGTCAAAAGGGCCTTAGTAGCGTATCTTCGGTCCTATTGGTCCAATCGTGACATACAGCAACTCAAATGATAGGGTTAAACGAACAGAATACAATGACACAGAATAATCAATTACAGCAACATGCCAAAAGGGCCTTATTTACGTATCTTCGCTCCTATTGGTCCAATCGTGGAGTACAGCACCTCAAATAACTGGATTTCTCAAATAGAATACAATGACATAGAAAAATCAAATACAGCAGCATGTCAAAAGGGCCTTAGTCTTGTATCTACGGTCCTATTGGTCCAATCGTGATGTTCAGCACCTCAAATAATAGTATTTGACAAATAATATAAAATGGCACAGAAAAATCAAATACAGCAACATTTTAAAAGGGCCTTAGTCATGCAGCTTCGCTACAATTGATCCAATCGTGACGTACAGCGCCTCAAACGATGGGATTTAACGGGCAGAATGCGGCTGTAGACAAATCAAAATGGCGGCATGTAATAGCACCTTAAAATTGTAGAAATAAAATGGATTAACGCACAGAGGTGTATGACATATTATGTGACAGTATTTAACAAATTGAATACGATTACATATGTCCAGTTTTTGACAAGTGACTTCTCTACATGATAAACGCGAAAAGGCTCCGTTCGTTCACTGTTCGACATAGGCCTCCCGTTCACTGCATATATCCACTGCTTCCTGAAGCCGTGACATAAGAGGATAGAATTTAACGAATTAAACGACAAAGAAGACTAAATAAGGCAGCGTGCGGGAAAAACAGGACCATCCTTTGTATACTCCACAGGAAAGCATTATATATTCAACGTTAGAATTATGTTACAGTATAAGGGTATACATTTTTAAATGATAAAAATATATTTTTTTATTTAGTACATTCCGTACGTTTTTTAAACATGATCAGGAGAATTTGTTGCCTGAAGTCTATAAAAGAATTTCCTAACAATCCTTGTGTTATGGATTATTTTTGAGAATGTGTTTAAAAGGTAGCTTACATGCTTATTGTTCAATGGTCTTATCAGTTTTAAGCGCTTGTCTTTTTGTAGGGCTATTAATTGTGATTTCAACCATTCTTGCGGGACAATGCCTTTTCAGTAAATGAAGTGAATATTGTTATACATTTAATTTTTTTCCTCAATTAATTGGATGCCCCCTACTGGTGTTTGGTCTAAGCTTACAGCTTTTCCCCATTGAAGCTATTTTATAACTAATTATAATTAGGGGTACGGAATTTTCGCAAACAAAAACATGAATTTCGCATTTACTTTTTTTATAATTACAAAATTTCGCATTTATTTTTAACTACGAGTAAAACAACAGAAAACATTAAGTAAAAGCTAGCATCGTTGTAATTTCGACATTCGACTCTTTAAGAGCTGTTCTTCGATCTGTCACTACAATATTATATGTGCTGAAGAATCGTTCTGCGTCTACGCTGTTCGTTGGACTCCAAATGCTCTGTAATGCTGCTTTAGCAAATGACGGAAAACTGCACTGTGTAGCAATTGTGTCTTGTGTCACACAGATATAGGTCATCTGTTGCAAATTCTTTGACTCGATCACTCAAAATTGTTTTAGGGCGTCCCATTTTAGGGGATACTTTAAGTAACTTTATGTTACTATGAAAACTTTTTTGATAGACCATGTTCTTAATAAAAATTGACGGAATGAGCACTGATTGTCCTGTTTGACTAATTTATATGTTTAGAAAATAAGAATTAGCCGACTTTTATTCCTACTTAGATTTTTACCAATACAAAAGACCGAAATGCAGATAACAACAGTCGGATTATTTATATTTCTCAAAGAATCAACATTGAAAAATATCAATTCCTTATCTTATCTTTATCTATTTAATGATGAACAATGAAAGTTCCTTCTGTTTCAACACGTGTTAGAAAAATAAACAACCTTTCAAAAATTATGTACAATAGAAAACTTTCCGTAAAATCTTTCCATGCCTTATTTACTACGTAACTACCTACTTATTTACGGGCGAGTTGGGCACCTGCAGGTATTTCGCGGAAATAAACAAAAACTCCATATTTCACATTTATCGCATTTATGTTCAAAATTTCGCCGAAATTCGCATCTATTTCGTAAAAACGAAAATTCCGTACCCCTAATTATAATAAAACAGTTGGTCCAGAATCATTATCTCGTTGACTGTTTCTTGTTTATCGTTGATAATTCTGCCGTTTGAACCTTCTGATAATCCATATATTTTCTCTATCTGCTCTTAAAGTGTGTTTATTATATTATTTTCTTTCTCATTTAATTTACACCGATCCAGACTAGTATAGCTCCATATAACAGTTCTAGTTCTGCAGTAACGAATCAATACTTTTATTTAGCACATTAATTTTTGTTTTGTCTTCGGGTCTATTAAATAATTTTCTTGCACTGTTTCTCGCAATTTTTAATTATCCATTTATTACTCTACTTGTCTTATTTTTTGAATATACGACTTGAATAAAGACTTTAATGTTTTCCGGTCGTTATTGTTTAGTAGACTGGAATATTGAGATACCTATTAATTCTTTACATTACATATTTGTCTTTCGGTGATTTTCTATTATTAATATGAAGCTGGAAGTATTAGGTTACACTGGTTTTTGATATTTGGTCCAGAGTTCCCTCTCAATTCTTTTGTCGGATTTCTCTTTAATATTATCGCAGCTGCATGCACTGGTACTAGGTTCTGAGTGCTCAGGTGACCTTTGAAGGACTCCCAATTACTCTATTTCGTCCACTTCTTCTGAGGTGGGTTCAGAAGTGGATATCAACTTCTATTCCATTATTCCATATCTATTTATATGCCATCTAATGATTTTACTTTAAATTTAGCTGCTTGATCTTCTTCATGAGTAATAAAATTTTTGTTATTTTTGCTACGTAGCATAAAGCATTAGAAAGTCTGTAAGCTTTTTTTGTGAACTGCTGAAGTGCGTCCTATAAAAGTAGACATATTTTCATGAAAAACATGTTTTCATGAAAATTCTTTAATTTTATTCAATATGTTCAATACAGCGATTTTAACGGTTTTACAAATTTTTTATGTCGATGCCGTGCGCATAATACGATTCTGAAAGCTCTGAAAAATAGTTATTTTTTTCTTCAATTATCTCAGCTGATTTTTTTATTTACGAGTCATTTCTTCAGATTTGGGAACACTTAATAATCGGAGGGGGCCAAGTCAGGACACTAAGCCGCATGAGAAAGTAATTCGAACCCCAACTCGAATTTTTGCTACTGTGACAACGCTCTTGTGAGTCGATGTATTGCCTTAGGTCTTGAGAACACTTTAAAGAACACTTTTTTCTTCCGTTTATAGAGTCGTTTTTCATTCATCACGTACCGGAACTCACCACATAAATTTTGAAGACCCTGACATCAAAACTGTATTAAATTATATGTGAGCTAAGTAAGTTATAGAAAAAGTCAGAATAGATAGAGTAGAACACTTATAAAAAAATTGTAACAAGCAATTGGACATCGTAAGTTCTAATTTTTCACCCAAGGTGACCGAAAGTTGAACCGGCAGTCGATTTTTGAACTCTTCGTGTAACTTTTTGTCAGTTGATATGACGGATGAATTTTGTTCACCGACAGACATGGACGAAGAGACAGGCATGAAACCGGAAGTATGTATTTGTCCTGGTCTTTCTTAGTCGCGTTGAATAATAGTTTGTACTATTTCGACGAATTTAAAACAGTACTTTCCGTTGCAACTCTGGAACAGCCAGTCCGAGGTCAAACTTCTCACATAAAATATCATATTTTGGTTATAGGCTTTCATTTGACACCTTATTTGTCATTCTTTCTGTCCTACTAACAGAGGAGTTGTGTTTATTGACGGACAGACATGGATAATTCTAGGTTTTCACATTTAATAATAAAAACAATAATTATATAATTCAGTTAACCTGACTATGTCATTGTGATAATGACTTCTTATCTAAAAGTGACAACGGCAATCATTCCATTCACTCACGGTAAAATATCGCAAAACCTCCAGATTTTAAAGAACCGCTTGGATTGACATGAAATTTGGCACACACGTAGCTAAGATGCCAAAGAAAAAAATGAGATTATGCCGATATGTTCTCTTGCCCTGGATGTGACTTTCACCCCTTCTTGGGGGTGAAAAAACATACGTTCAAAATAAGTCCGGGAGTGGATAAACTGACTAATTCTAATTCTAAGCAAATTTTGTTCTATAAAAGTTTTAAACGGCTGAAAATATTATAAGAATTTTTTGCTCTACATTGTGCTTTCTATCTATACCTTTAAGGAACGCACTATTTTCGGGGACACCCTGTATATGATCTGTAAGTTGCATTGGTTAAAAATGCTTATTTTTGAAAGGGGTTTTGTTGAAAGGGCTCTAACGAATCACTAGTCACGAGTATGTATATGCAAATTTTAAACAGCCATATCTTAACCAATTTTTGTCTTCCAGAAAATCAAAAAATCCCAAATATTTAAAAAAGCAAAACCTACATTTTTTACTCTTTAAGATATTTGGTATCACTAATAATTTTTAAGTTATTTTGAAAAAAGTCTTTTTTTTTCAAAATTAATGATTTAAAATTTACTTTAAAACCAAATTTTTTCACAAATAAGCACTTTGAACTGATGAAACTTACAAACACAAACAATACATAAAGTTACTTGTGAAGTGGTAACGATTAATTCCATTTGGGCTGTTAATTAGAGGGAGATTTTTACGATATTTTTAACCAAACAATAAGGAACAACTGTATTTTGAGCGTAACTTGCTTACTCTTGCTGCTAGAAACTTTTTAAAAAAATAAAAATAAACGTTTTCTTAAACACTTTAAAAAAGTTGTAATAAGTTTTCCCAGAAAAGTGTTTCATTTTTTTTATTTCACGTTAAAATATTCGATTTGGAATTTGACATATAAGAGCTTATTTTTCACTATAGTCTGTTTTTAAACCAAGAGGAGTAATTCAAATTTCCCGCGCCGTAAACCTTGTTTGTAATTGGTACAACCTCAGGCAATTTTACTCATATCAAATTTTGACAATAATGACATTTATAAAATTTTAACACTATTGGCATTTCATAGGTTAGTTTATTTATTTTATCAGCGATTTTTGCATTTTCTGCGTTATTCCTTTTATTTTTAGATTTTTAGTCAATATTACCGTCAAAGGCCGATATGATCAACCAAAAAAGAAGATGTATCTGAAGATATTTCTAGTGACTTTCTTGAGCGTGAATCTGTCTTTTTACCCTAATAGCACAAGGACGTCCAATGGACGTCCATAGGACGTCATTCACGGACTTTAAGGACGTCCGTTTACGTCCGAGGAACGTCCTTTATACGTCCTATTTTGGTCCAAATGTCGCGCTACCGAACGTCCATTGGACGTCCATCTAAGGTCCGAGGGGACGTAAATTGGACTTTAATCGGACGTAAATTGGACCTTAATCGGACGTCCTAGGGGACGTAAATTGGACCTTAACAGGACTTCCTAGTTTGGTCCAAAGCCACATTGCCAAATGTCCAATGGACGTCCACCTAACGTCCGAGGGGACCTAAATTGGACCTTAATCGGACGTAAATTGGACGTTAATCGAACGTAAATTGGACCTTAATCGGACGTAAATTGGACCTTAATCGGATGTCCTAGGGGACGTAAATTGGACCTTAACAGGACGTCCTAGTTTGGTCCAAATGCCTCGTTGCCAAACGTCCAATGGACGTCCATCTAACGTCCAATGGACGTCCACCTAAAGTCCGAGGGGACGTTCGGTGGACGTCAATTGGACCTTCATAGGACGTCCCAGTTTGGTCCAATGTCGTGCTGCCGAACGTCCATCTAACGTTCTGAGAGGACGTTCGGTGGACATCTAGCGACGATATTTAGACCTGTGGAGAATGTATTGTGGGAAATAAAAAATACATTTTTTAAGGAACTTATATTACATCTTATATTAAATTACAATTATTGGATATTACATTATTTACATTAAATTACAATTACACTTCTCCAAGAAATTAACGCACCACCTTAAAATGATGCATTTTTGATGTCTCGAATTTCCTAAACCTGTTGTCCAATCTCAGTGATTTTTTTTATAATATTATAGCCTAGGCTACAAGGTTACCTCCTTAAGCTTGTCATGAACGGGGAGCTATACTGTAATATATTATGTATATTATATCATATCACTCCCTATAGTAATGAGTGAGCCTGGAGACACGGAACTAATGGTTCCGTGTGTGCAGGCTCACTCATTACTATAGAGAGCTATGTGATATAATATATATTACAGTATATAGCTCCCCGTGCATGACAAGCTTAAGGAGGTAACCTATAGCCTAGGCTATAATATTATAAAAAAAATCACTTAGATGGGACAACTGGTTTAGGAAATTCGAGACATCAAAAATGCTCAATTTTTAAGGTGGTGCGTAATGGGCTGTATATTATACATATACATATTATTTCAAATCGACACCTTGCTCATTTGGAGATAATGGACAATTTCTTAAAAAGAAGATATTCTATCTATGTATACTTATTATACAGAGAGCACGTAAAGGTTGGAATAAATTCATTTTTTTTGAGAATGGAGGATTTTGGAGAAAAATCCCGAAACAGGTCAATTTTTGTTTTTAAATTACGACTTTTTGGCATATATATCATACTAGTGACGTCACCCATCTGGGCGTTATGACGTCATCGATGATTTTTTTAAATGAGAATAGGAGTCGTGTGATAGCTTATTTGAAAGGTAATTCAATTCTCTATTCAGTAATATAAACATTAACATAATTATTTATACAGGGTGTCCAAAAAAATTTTTTTGATTAAATTAATTAACATGGAAAGAAGAATGTATGTAATTTATTTAATTCAAAATACATTTTACTGCTCTCAGAAAACAAAAAAATGTTTATTTGAAAAATATTCATGGCTTTTCGCTCAAATTAAATATTCAAACTGTCACGAGGCTGGTGGGTGGCTGCTTTAATATTGAATTTAAGCAAAAAACAATATTTATTTGCCAAATAAACATTTTTTGTTGTCTTCTGATAGCAGTAAAATGTATTTTGAATTAAATAAATTACGCACATTTTTCTTTTTATGTCAATTAAATTAATTCAAAAAAATTTTTTTGGATACCCTGTATAAATAATTATGTTAATGTTTATATTACTGAATAGAGAATTGAATTACCTTTCAAATGAGCTATTATACGATCCCTATTTTCATTTAAAAAATTCATCGATGACGTCATCACGCCCAGATGGGTGACGTCACTAGTATAATATATATGCCAAAAAGTCGTAATTTAAAAATAAAAATTGACATGTTTCAGGATTTTTTTCCAAAATAGTCCATTCTCGAGAAAATGAATTTATTCCAACCTTTACGTGCTCACTGTATAGTGTAATATTATATTATAATATTATAATAATCATTCAACTTTTGTCTAATTTTTTTTCATCCGCCTTCGCTTTCTGTCTTTAGATAATTCAATATTATAAATAGATTATAAAATACTGAGATAAATACTTTTTGCTTACTAGGTACAATAACCAACCCAATCTGTTTGACAAAAGAACCGTTATGGGTAAAGGTAATAAGTTAAGACGAACAAAAGGCGCCGCGGTAGCGAAACTTTCCTTTAACAATTGTAATTCAAAATTCAAGGAAGTCTATACTTTATAGAAAATCAAAAAGATTGGCTAGAATACAAATATGTACTTATACAGAGTGTTTGGTAAAGAATAGGCCATAGATTAACCTTAGATTTCGGAGGGTAAAATAGGTCGATTTAAGTTAACTTACGTTAGTACTAAAGTTGATAATAACCGAAATACAAGGTGTCAAATTTAAACTTTTATTTTATTTATTCTTGAATATTTCCTAACAAGCATGGGATAATATCACGAAATTTGGTAAGCGGGGTTTTTTTGGGACAAGAAATCTAAATTCAACACCAAAATTGATGTATTGCCCAGGAAATAATCAAGAATAAAATAAAAGTTTAAATTTGACACCCTGTATTTCGGTTATTATCATCTTTCGTACTAAAGTAAGTTAGCTTAAATCGACCTATTTTAAGCTCAGTAATCCAAGGTTAAGCTATGGCCTATTTTTTACCAAACACCCATAAGATTGAAAAATGTATGAAAAATATACCAGAAAGAATAAGAAATATATATCAAAGAGCATGAAAAAATATGTAAATGTAATAAAAAACGTAAATAATACCAATGTTTGGATACCAGTTGTCCTGGCTGGTGGTTTTTTCCATCATTCTCGGTGAGTTTGTCCTCTAGGCCATCAGGGATCGATAGGCTATGTCCAGACGGTCGTAGCAGCAGAGTCTGAATGCTTCCTCTTTGGCGTTCACTTACCAAGAAGTGACTGGCTGCAACGTGGAGCTCCAGTAGCTGTCTGGGGTTGATGGCTCCGAAAACTCCTCATCTGATCGAGGAATCAGGAACATAGACTGTTTCGGCACTTCAGAAAAACTCCAGGAGCAGGAATCCTCAGGGTGGTAGATTAAAATGTTGTGCGCCTATGTCAAAGGGGCACATAATAATCCATTGGATGGGCTTATGCATTGATGCTCTAAATGGCCCGATGAGGCGGTCGGACTCTGTGTTATGTTGTGAAACAGCGTCTTCATAGTTTTACGTAATATATAGTATATGTATAAGTATATTATACTTTAATTCGTATATAATATAATTTCTTACATTATGAAAATCAGTGGTTAATGAATAAAACTCTACGCGGGAGCCCTAACGACGACAACGACTGAGAGATCAACTCTCCAACTTCGAACTGATATCGGTGGGTGAATCGAAAATCTATCGCCTATCGTTATAGTTTTGTGAACAGAGGAACCAAGTAGTGGGGGTGATTTTCAGACGTCCACAAAAAGTCCGTATTTCGTCCAGTACGGACGTCCAAAGGACGTTCGTATTTATTCCACCATCGGACGTCCACCATCGGAAGTCCGAAGGACGTACATATTTAGTCCACCGTATTCATATTTATTCCACCCGAAGTACGTCCAACGTCGGACGTCCAAAGGACATCCATTTATAGTCCATAGACATTAGGACTAAGACTGGACCTATTTTGGGCACGGCCACGTATATTCAACTTCAAAAAGATGCTCTTAAGATTCATTTTTAGTACAGATACATTGATAAAAATTATATTTTTGCTTACTAGAATTAATTAGCAAACTTATGTCATCTTGGTAACTAGAATAATAAAACATTGTAACAAATAATTTACAAATAAGATTTTCACACTTTACAAAAAAAAAAACAAAAACATGTTTAGAATATTAAACTGTGCAATTTTGAATTAAATATAATTATCTTTTCGATGTAAACTATTTTATTAACATAATTAAGTTAATATTTTATTGAATTATTTTGCTATTTTATCCCGTAATTCGTATAATATGTCGAATATGGACGATCAGCAAACGTCCGTATTTCGTCCAGTACGGACGTCCAAAGGACGTTCATATTTATTCCACCCGAAGGACGTCCAACATCGGACGTCCGAAGGACATACATATTTAGTCCACCGAAGGACGTCCAACGTCGGACGTCCGAAGGACGTACATATTTAGTCCACCGAAAGACGTCCAACGCCGGACGTCCAAAGGACGTCCATTTATAGTCCATGGACGTTAGGACCAAAAATGGACCTATTTTCGACGTCAGAGGACGTCGTGTGCTATTAGGGTTAGTTTACCTACTCCTCTTGGTTTTAAAACAAAGCTTAGCAATAATTCTGCTTCTACTGGGTCTACAGACCTGACACATATACCATTTTTTCACTTTTCTATAAGCTATATTTGCTATTTGCTAATTTTTTTTTTTCAATAAAGTAGGTACCTACTTTTTGAGTTATTTGCGAAAAACTGTCTAAAAACGTGTTTTTTTTTGTTGAAAAATGAACATATTCACTCGCAAATATCTCTAAAAGTATTGACTTAGTGAAAAACTCTATAAAATAGAAGTTGCTTAGAATTAGTCAGTTTATCCAATTCCGGACTTATTTGAACGTATTTGTTTTCATCCCCGATAACGGACGAAATGGTATATAGCTTCTGCGGGACGTAAAAAGAAGATATTTAAGGTCAAAAAATCTTCTTCTTCTTTTTTTCTCAAAATGTTATTTTATGCGATTTTACAGTGATTTGGTGTTTATTTAAACAAATTTGCATTTTCTGTCGTAAAGTATCAATGAAAAACATAATATTTTAATAGAAATGACTCAAAAATGTCATTATATGGCATTATAACAAGTTATTTTGAATCAAAACAAGATTTTGATCAAATTTTATAGTGTAAAAAACGTTAAAATACCGTTTTTTACATTTTCCTCCATTCCCAAAATACATCATCATCGATTTGGCTAAAAATTTGCCCGCAGATAGCTAAAAGATAGGACTTTAAGTGGTTAGAAGGATTTGAATTATATTACAATACCAAAAAAGTTACATGCAGTAATATCATACTCAAAAGTATATATTAGTCCAGTCGGGATAGCATTTGACCTTGAATGCCAAGCTGCACAAAAATTTATTTTTCTGATCTTTAGGGGAGTCAATAGTAGCCTAAATTTAAAATCGCGAATGAATTCCTCCGTTACGTTAGCGGCCATCTTGATTTTAAAGGAGAACCTGTTTTGCTCAATATCTCCGCCATTTTTAACTTTTCCACAAAAATGGAAGGAACTAAAATTGTTCCAAATAAATCGTATTTACAATTATTACAATTTCTTTTTAACAATTTTTGTCGTGAGGTCGATATTTTCGAGTTAATTTTACTTACAGTAGACGCCTATATTTTTGACTATAATATTGCATGTAACTTTTTGGGTATTGTAATATAATTCAAATCCTTATGACCACTTAAAGTCCTATGTTTTGTCTATCTGTGGGCAAATTTTCAGCCAAATCGATTATGATGCATTTTGGGAATGGAGAAAAATGTAAAAAAAACGGTATTTTAACGTTTTCTACACTATAAAATTTGATCAAAAGCTTGTTTTGAATCAAAGTAACTTGTTATAATGCCATATAATGACATTTTTGAGTCCCTTCTATTAAAATATTATGTTTTCCATTGATACTTTACGAGAGAAAATGGAAATTTGTATAAATAAACACCAAATCACTGTAAAATCGAATAAAATAACATTTTGAGAAAAAAAGAAGAAGAAGATTTTTTGACCTTAAATATCTTATTTTTACGTCCCGCAGAAGCTATATACCAATTTTCAGACAAATCGGAGGTCCAAATTTTTTTTTGCTCCAAAATTGAGTGATTTGAAATGGAATGACACAAAATTAATTTTTCAAACAAATATTTTAAGTCGTTATGAGAAAATTATAATTTAACAGATGAAATAAAATAAACACAATTCAACTCGTAAAATATTTGGACCCTTACCAGCCGAACAGGTAAAGAACCCACCTTTTATACAGTTTCTAATATACCTTTTCTACCTGGCCTCAAACGCTCGATATTTTTAACTCGTGGCAACCTCGATTGACGGCAAATAGATCGCAAATACACATTTTTATGTGGTGGAAGTCAAAATGGCTGTGAAGTGTAAAAATTTTTGTATATAATTTAAATTTTTAAAATCAAAATTTTAGAAAACTGAGAACGATACAGGGCATTAAAAAATGCGCTCAACAAACATACACGAATTAAAATTCGAAAATGATAGTATTTCTTAGTGATGCCAAATGACTGCAACATGAAAAGATGACATAATGATAGCGGGATGTATATATATATATATATATATATATATATATATATATATATATATATATATGGATTCCGACTTTAGGAAGCCAAAAACGCTATATCGCACCGGTCATACGAAGCCCGACACCTCCTTACGAAGCCCGGATTCGGGCTTCGTAATTCTTTAATGTTATTTCCCCAAAAAACGTACTTTACACCATCTCTCGATATTTTAACCAAGCTCAGAACATGTGAATACGCTTGGGCTTCATATATATTCGGACAAATTTTAGAAATGTACCATAGGTAGCTCTGAAATCATGATTAACAATACGAAGCCCGGGCTGCTTATGCCTGGAATTATTATCAAAACATACACTCGTAGTTCATGGTATCTACCACCAGTTTGCGCTGCGAAAAGAAGTATATACTCTGTAGAAGTTCAGCAGCGTTAGGAAGCCCACATTGAGCTACCGATTATAAGAAGCCCTGAAGTTTGGCAACGTTTTTGCATATTCCTCAAAGTACTATTAGCTTGTAAACATTTTTATTATTACCTGGCAATGCACATTTTTTGTATTTTTGGGTCGTTCATCGTCATTAATCTTGTGTACTAAGACTCCCGAGAACAGATTATGGTAATTCTTAGCATTACCTGTACACAGTAAGATACCGACAGAAAAAAGATTTAAAAATTGAAACGCAAAAGAATTATTTATTTTAATTGATACAATTAATACAAATTAACACTTTGTATTACTAATTTACTATTTTAGTTTGTAATAAGCCACATAATTTGCTACCAAATAGGAAATTAATATGACAAATTAAATTATTGTTTTTTTTTTATTTAAAAAAGGTTAATGCCTCGACAACTAATGGCCATTTTCATGGTAGGTACGGTAATTTTTAACAGTTAGGTACCTAGTGTAATGTGTAGTGTGTGTGTGTGTTGAGTAAGTGTCTTGTTACTTTGCAAAGTTGACGTCATTGTCTTTGCAAAGAGACGCTAACTGTATCCGAACGTCTGCGGTTCCTCCGGTGAGTACCGATCCCACAAGGACAGAAACTATTTTCATTTATTAATTTATAATAAATGAAACATTTCTGACCCTGGTGAGATTCGAACTCACAACCATTCGGATTTTTCGATCCAAAGGTAGGCGCTCTTACCACTCAGTCAAGGACGGAGTTAAAGTTATTATTATTAAATATTACTTTATAAAATTAAAAATAGTCATTCTTATGAATTATGCGTATTATTCTGATTCTGATACGATGAACACTTGTTTGATGGGTCTGAGCCACACAATTGAGGGTTAGGCCACTGTTTCATTCGTATTTTTAGTATTTGTCAAGGCAACAATACATTATGTAGTGCCATATTGCCAAATATAGAGCTAGATTGTGTAGACCACTGTTGAACCATATATCCAATTTTTCTGCTTTTATTGATGTATTAATCTAAAAATGCTCAATTTGTGGACTGTGCCACTGTTGCTCTGAGCGCCTCATTTAATACAAATACAAAATATTTAATACAATAATGCATATAGATTTTCCCTTCGGAAAAAATCAAACAATATAGATGTTTTTTAATTTCATTAAGGGAATGGGCACGTAGTTTCTGCTGAAATGCTACTCAAATGGAATTCATTTTTTTTTTCGAATTCTGAGAAAACTAATAATTATTTTTGAAAATTTTAAACTCAGAATAAGAGATTACGTTATTAGCGAGGGCCGAAAGTCCCTGAGAACTTCTATAATGTTTATTTTAATAAGTTACAGGGCTAAAAACTAAAAGAAAATTTAGTGTGACTTTTAATTTCAAAATATGTCATTCAAAATAAACTTTTTATTTATTGTAAGAGACTTTCGGCCCTCGGTAATAATTTAGTCTTTCATTTTGCGTTTAAAGTTTTCAAAAATATTTATTGTTTTTTTTTTCAGGATTTGAAAAAAAATGAACACAATGTCCGTGGTAATATTTTCCAAATCTTTGTCAGTAGTAAATAGAATATTGCCATCATATTGTCAGTCAGACAGTGACAATTTTAAATATTTGACCTGGCATTGGGAATATTTGCAGTTGTTGATTAAATAATATTGATAATGTGTTTAATAAATACTTGATTTAAGACGTGAACTTAATAAAAAGTAATTTCTTGTTTATTATTTATGGAAGATCCAAAGCAGAGAATACACCAGGATATATTCAGTGATCCAAGTATTGTGTTGTTACAGATGTTCAAAATTGTAAGCGTTTCATAGTAACAATATATTATTAAAAAATCACTTTATCACTTTTCCTCTTTTCTCGATTGATTATTAGCTTTTGTTGTACAGTAGATAAATTATTACTGAATACATAGGTAGTGAAAAAATTATCAGTAGTAATTGCACAAGAGCTCTGAAATTATCGAATTTTTCCCGAGTGACACTTTGACAGTATTAATTTCACGACCCGAAGGGGAGTGAAATTACGTCAAGTGGCACGAGGGAAACAATTCGATAATAATTTCAGAGATCGAGCTGCAATTTGCTGCGATTATTTCATGAATAAAACTGTTTAAAACCAAAATTTTATTGTAATTTTTTTATGTAAGTACAAATTAGTACAATTAAACACACAGTTGTTATAAATATTTGACGATTGAAAGTCATCACTTTTATAAGTTTTAAAACAGTAATTGTCATTAATGTCACTGAATGTATTTTTTCACAGCAACGAAGGGCAACTGACGTAATATACTTGACGATGGGATATTATCAAAAATGATCAATTTAATTTGTATTTCTGTAGCTTTCTATTGGTCGGAAATATGAAATAATCATATTAATTAACTGAATTAACAATTAAGGCAATTAATTATACTAGTAAAAGTTATCCAAGAACATTCAAAAGCCATCTTTACAGTTAATGATGAAGTTGTCAAGTAAAGTTTACATATCCATACCAGTGACAATTTTACTACACGTAATTTGCGGTGTAAAGACAGAAAGAGTGGGGATAGCCTTAAAATATTTGCGAATTATGTACCGATGGCCCTAAGAAATGTTTAATAAACAACATATTAAAAAGTTCTACTCTAGAAGTGGGCACTTCATTTTTTATTAAACAAATGAACTGCGAAATTAGATGTTTCTTTAAATAACCCCGAAAATATAAATTTTAGAAAAAAACTGACTTGACCTGAAAAATTCAGACAATTGAAAAAAACCTAAATATAAGATTAAAATTTTTATAAAATTAAATCTGTAGCTTCTATAATTTTTTATTTATAACGCTAAAGTCACCCTTCTCACAAACATTGGCGCACTGTAAACTAGCGAAGTGCACGGCTGAGTTATTTCAGTGTATTTCTCTAATTAATGGATCAAATAAAATTTTACAAATTGGACAAGAAAGAAGGAAATTAAGAGAAGGAACAAGAAAGAATAGCTTAATTGGAAAGAAGAACAATTAAGCTATCTTATGGTTATAATAAAAAGAAATAAAATGTATGGGCATAAGTACGGTGTGGGCTGAATTTTGTTTAAACATTATTTAAAAATGTGTAACGAATAAAAATTTTCTTATAAAGCTCTCAAATTTGCACAACTTACCTTTCAAACATCTTACTAAACAATGTTTCATTCAAAAAAATGCCAAAAATTTAATTCAAATGATATGACGCAAAAATGCAATTTTTGAAAACTTTTACGTAAGTTTTAAGGAAAAACGTAGTTTACAGAATTACCAGCACTTTAAAACGGTATTACTCAAGTTTGAAAAGATTTTTTACAATTTTATAGGTGATTTTTTAAAGCATTTGATGTATTTTTAAAATTTACTCAATAATTTTATTTTAGAAATGAAACTATGAAACTATGAATGAAACTATTCCTTTTTGACAAAAATTAAGAAAGATAACAAAAATGTACCTAATACAAAAACCGAAAATTACCAACTAAAAAATTGTTTATAAAAAGTGATCAAAAATGTTTTCTCTAAAACTTACCTAAAATATATTTAATAATAAGCTTGAACAATAATAAATTTTCAACAAAAAAATATTTTTAGCTCTTAAACATTATGTCTGCGTAACTTCGAACCTATTAATAACTTTTTTATTACCAGTTTTACGAAAAAAGTTATTCTTTATAAAATACTCTGCATCGTATATGATCTCAGATGCAACCATCAAATATCAAATTTTATTAATTTTACATACGAGGTTTTACATACGATTTTACATTTTGACATACGAGGTATGTAAAAAAATATGAATTTCACTCAAGAGTAAAGTACCTTTAGATTTCACAATATCGAAAATTGTTATTAAAAAAAGTTTGTTGGAATTACAAAATATGTTTCACTGTTTAATTACATTCTTCTAAATGAGATATTGTGAACTAAAAAGGTATGGTATGTTTAACAGTAAATGGTCGAGTTCAATTAGTTACCACTATAAACATCCTGGAATAACCGATAATAGTATAAAAGGTCCGGTTTCAGGTAAAATTTAAATATGTTTTCTGGTACAATTTCTTTGCTTTATTATGGGATTACCGTCTAGTCAGTGTTAATTGTCAAAAGACCAACTCTGTCTACCTCGGTTGCTTATCGCTCCGGGTGGGTCTTAACAATGGGCCAGGTCAGATAAATTTAATAATATTTACGACCGCACTAATTGAACTCAACCATTTACTGTTGAACAAACCATACTGAACTGTTAAGCAAAAGTCATATTTGTTTGATATCTGATGGTTGTTTTTTGGACTTTAGACCAGAATAGAGTATTTTATGAAGAATAACTTTTTTTCGTAAAATTAATAATAAAATAGTTGAAATAATTGAAATAAAATAATGATGATGGGTATCCGTAATTTGAGAAAACATTGAATTTTTTTTTTCAATTATAATGATGTAATTATAATAAAACATAGTTTTTAATTCCCAACAACTTTTTATAATACCCATATTTTGATATTCTGGAATATAAAGGTACTTTACTCTTTAACAAAATTCGTATTTTTGACATACCTCGTATAAAATTGATAAAACTTGATATCTGATGATTGGGTTTTAGATTTTAGACTATGCAGAGCAATTTATGAAGAATAAACTTTTTTTCGTAAAATTTGTAATAAAAATGTTTCAAATATGGTTCCTTGCTACGCAGACATAGTGTAGAAGAGCTTCTTTATAAGCATTTTCAAATTGTAATGCCATATTCGGATTCAGCATAATCAAAAACAAAATAGAAACAAAATTCAACGATATTTTTAAAATTATTTTAAATTATATAATTTAACATGATTGTTTGGAATTAAGAACTATATTCTGATATGCAATTTCATCCTTCTAATGGAAAAAAAAAAATTTGAAAATTTTTCTAATCAACATTATTTTTAGTTTTTTATTTCAATTATGATACATATAGATATTTGTATAACAAGGGAGGAGAGTGCTTCTTTTCCTCCCGAGAATGAAGTTTACTGCCTGACGCGTAGCGGAGGGCAGTAATCATTCAAGGGAGGAAAAGGCACTTTACTCCCATGTTATACATATGGTTTTTCCACCTTCCTCAAATAACAAGTCATTTTTACTTAATTTATTTGTGTAACTAACCAACAAAATTTATTAGAACTAAAACTAATAAGTACGTACAATATAACTGTCAACTGTCAAATATAAGTCAAAATAAAAATGTAAACATTGTTAAATCAAAATAACAATTTACAGTTTTTTACCATTCTGTGAAATACAGAGTGTTTTATAAATAAACGTTAAAATGTATACAAACTTACGTAATAGAAAATAGATATTGTACAGGGCGTCAATAAGTTATATTTTTATGAATGAAATACCATGATGTCACTTTTACTTTTCTTCCCTAGGGAGGAAAAGTACAACTTTGCTCCCTACAATCAGGTCCGGAAAAGTATACTTTCGGTAGAGGTAGGTGGAAAACTCTTTTATTATTCATTTTACAAAAAACAGTTATTCTTTATAAAATGTTCTACAGGGTCTAAAACCTAAAATACAACCGTCTAATATCAAATTTTGTCAATTTTATACGAGGTATATAAAAAAAATATGAATTTTCCCAAGAGTACTTAAATAATATACCCTTATTTTTCACAATATTGAAAATTGTGCTTATGTAAAGTTGTTTAGAACTAAAAACCATAATTAACCCGCCAGTGGTCGCTATATAAGATTTTCTCTCACGGTTTCAGAAAATTGCACAGAATTTTTTTTCTGGGAAATTATAAGATCTGTAGTTCCTTCTAGTCTCCTAACTATCCTCCCTCGACAATCTAATAGAATCGTCCGCTTAGATAGTGACTCAGTTGACCTAATATCACCCAATTGTTGAGTCAGCGCGCTTCAAGTGAGACATTCTCTCATCAAGCGACCACCCGCGTTACGAACTGTACATAAAAATTAATTTTATTTTGGCACTTAAAACCTAAAATAATGTAAAAAAAATTGTAATTGTCATCAATCAATTTTTCCAGAGCATTCTTGTTATATTTGTGTGCTGTGCCGTAAATTATCAAGATACGGAGATTGATTAATATTGGTTTAATTCCGATTATTTCTTTTTATTTTATTATATTATTATCTATATTATGTTACATTTTTTTTTCTTATTATTAGTTAAGAAAAAAAGTTTAAAAACTGTTTTAAAAACTTTATTTTGTAAAAAAAGGTAAAATTTGGATATGTGAGAGAAAATCTCACGCGCGACCACTCGCGTAACAATCTACCTAGCGACCAATGCCGGGTCGCTAGGTTGGGAATCTATCTTTGGTTGGGAAATAAGCCACAATTAAATTGAAAAAATAATTTTATTCGCGTTTGGACCCCAAATCGGATGTCGCTGTCAAAATATAAAATATTACTAATATTTACTCGGTAATATTTTGTATTTTGACAATGACATCCGATTTGGGCGTCGAAACGTTAATAAAATTATTTTTTCAATTTAATTGTGGCTTATTTCCGAATCAAAATAATTATAAAAATGCCACAAGAAAATAGCTTCAGAACAACACTAAAAACCATCTTCGAATATTCCATCCTTCTCATTGAAATATTCTGAACTATAAAGGTACTTTATTCTTGATCGAAATTTATCTTTTTTGACATACCTCGTATAAAATTAATCAAAATTGATATAAGATGGTTGTATTTAAGGTCTTTGGCCATGCAGAACTTTTTACAAAGGATAACTTTTTTTTCGTATAATTAATAATAGACCAGTAAGGATCTGTTTTTAGATGGATGTGAGAGGTGGCATTCAGATTTTTGCGGATAAAGTTAGGTGATAACTTCGTTATTAATAATTGATTAATGCTCCGTCTCAAATATGCCCGGAACATTAATAAAAAAAATAAAATATTTAAAAATTTCAAAAAATTTCGTTTTTTTTTTCTAATTTTTTTGCTTATAACTTTAAAACGATTCATTCTGGAACAAAGTCGTATAGGAATAAAACAAAGGTAATTAAATTTTCTATCAGATGCGATTGGTTAAAAGTCTCTTAATTAATCACCCTTGCTGCAAAATAGCAATAAATATAAAATAAGGGGGCAAAACAAGCCTGTTATTATTCAATTATTTTCCATCACTTAGGTTACACTTGGAACCTTCCTAATTCGCTTAGAAAATTTTTGTAATGTGCTAAAACCGTACACCAAATTTCATTAAAATTGACTTACTAGATTTTGAATAATAATTTTGCAATCTAAACTTTTTTTAAAAAATTAAACTTTTTTAAAATCTTGCACAACAAAAACTAGTGTATACAAAGATTTGTCAATTTTTTTACATATAAAGAAGCACTCCACCTATCTAATGCACTTTACAGAATTAAAATCGGATTGTTTAAGCAGCCTCAGCAATGTTTTAAAGTTATAAACAATTTTTTGGCTTATAAACAAATTAGTCCTGTGGCCAGGAGGGGGTGCTGCGGGCTCCTTTATTTAGATGCACTTACCCAAGATTTTTATGTATTTTTTGACCCGTGGAACACGATTTTTTTGGGTAACAGTTGATCCGGATATCAATAAAATTGTTATAAACAAACAACTTGAGGAATTACATAACATCGATTTTTCGCAAAATAAAACACTTTTTTATATTTCTTGGGTAAGTCTAAGCAAAAAATGTTCTTACAAATTTTTTCGTAGGATGCATAATTTTCGAGATAAACGCAGTGGAACTTTCAAAAAATCGAAAAAGTGCAATTTTTGAACGCGAATAACTTTTGATTAAAAAATAAAATAGCAATTCTGCTGACAGAATTTGAAAGTATAAATCAAATTATACCGGTTTTAATTATTTGCATTGCTATAGCAATTCTGCTGACAGAATTTGAAAGTATAAATCAAATTATACCGGTTTTAATTATTTGCATTGCTAAAAATTAATTTTTTATTATTAAACAAAGCTATTTGTTTATAAGCCAAAAAATTATTTATAAGTTTAAAACATTGCTGAGGCCCCTTAAATAATCCGATTTTAATTCTGTAAAGTGTATTAGATAGGTAAAGCACCTCTTTATATGTAAAAAAAATTAGATAACTTCTAAATTGTCTACTTTTTGTTCAGAAAGATTTTAAAAAATTTGAACTTTTTTAAAAACATTTAAATTGCAAATTTATTATGCAAAATCTATTAGGTCGATTTTAATGAAATTTGGTACACAGTTTAAGTATGTTACAAAGAATTTCCTAAGCGAATTACTAAGGTTCTAAGTACCACCGAAGTGGTTAAAAACATTGAATAACAACAGGCATATTTTGCCCCCTTATTTTGTATTTATTGCTATATTGCAGAAAAGGTAATAAGTTAAGACATTTTTGACCAGTCGGGATATCATACAAAATTCAATTATCTTTATTTTATTTCTCTACGACTTTGTTCCAAAACGAATCGTTTTAAAGTTATAAGCAAAGAAACAGAAAAAAATCGACGTTTTTCGAATTTTTAAATATTTTATTTTTTTTATTAATGTTCCGGCCATATTTGAGAAGGAGCATAAGTAAATTATTATTAACGAAGTTATCACCTTACTTTATCTGCAAAAATTCGAATGCCACCTTTCACATCCAAAAATAGACGTTTTTTCACAAATCCTTACTGGTCTATAATAAAATAGTTATCATAATTGAAATAACTGAAAATAATGTTGTATATCCATAATTAAAAAAATTCAACTTTTTTTTAATTAGAAAGATGAAGTGGAACATTAGAATATAGTTCTTAATTCCAAACAACTTTTCATTACAACAATTTTTAATATTTTGAATAATAAAGCTACTTTACTCTTGAGTAAAATTCATATTTTTTGACATAATATCTCGTATACGGCTTAAAAAAAAATGAACTGATGGTTCTATTTTTAATTTAGACCATGCACAACTTTTCACGTTGACGAACAGAACGTCTATAGTCGTCTAATTTCCATTGATGTAATGTGACACAACGTCTATATACGTTGAATTTTTCCCTATTCTACTTTGCAAAATACATATAGTGTCACAACACTTGCTTATACATTTGACGCAGTGTCCGACAACGTGTTAATTGGACACACTGTACAAAACAATCATTGTTATTGTTTAAACAAATAATAATCAATTAGCGGCAAAATCTGTGAGTAGAACTTTTTTACTTTAACATATATATAAACTAACAAAAAAAGTTTTAGAAAAAGATAATCTTGTTTGAATTGCTCCGAAACAATGCATCTTTTCGTTCTATCTTGACTCTTCTAAAATGCTTCGTATAGATTGCTGAATAGAATTGGGCTTCTTATAACAGGCAATATGACGACTTATATACACATATAAGGATCTCGTAGAACAGTCGTATTATTTAAACGTAAATTAAAACATGGCAACATCGTCGGGCTTCGTATAATGCGTAATCCATATACACTGTGAACGCGTTTATACGAGTGGGCTTCGTAAGACTGTAGGAATAAGACAGTGCTACAATCCCCTTACCCCGTAAACCGCGGGCTTCCATTCATCGGCAGGTTGTAGCGGGCTTCCTATCATTTGTGAGCCATATATATATATATATATATATATATATATATATATATATATATATATATATATATATATATATATATATATATATATATATATATGTATAAGAAGACAATGAGTCTTTGCTGACAGTAAATGTAAAGTTTTTGGTTATTGGGTTATGCAGCAATTGATAAGTGTACTCTTTTAAGTTTTTATTCCGAGCTTTCGTTCATGATTATGAACATCGTCAGGGTGCTACAATTATATTATATATGTGAGACAATATGAAAATATGTATATAAAATTATATGTACTTACAACTTATTGAGGATATTTCAAATAGGTGGTCATTAAAATGAGATTTGTACTTATTAAAATGGTCATGTAATGTCTTGATATAACAAAATTATTCAAATAAAGGTTTATAATTTAGTTCAACTTCAAAATCGACGAAATATAAAATGACACTTGGACATTCATGACATGGAGTTATTTGAAATATCTAACAAAATTTTTTTTTTTTTTTTTAAATATGATCAATTTAGTAAACGACCAATAAGGGTCAATGATAAGTATGAAAGTATTTTTTAAATTTTATAAATTACTGTTGAAATTATAAATTAAGGTAAAATTTAAAAATAAGTAAGATTTATTGATCAAGGTTAATTAAAAGTTTTAAATTATTTATACAAAAGTAATTTATAAAGTTGTTAACAAAAATTAATTTTTACAAAAGTAATTTATAATGTTGTTGACAAATCAGAGTATCTAGAAGAGAAGTTAGGAGATAACTCACGATTATCTAAAAATAGTAGATAAGAAAACATTTCATTTAGGTGGCCTATATCAGTACGATGATTCATCGAATTTGGATTTTTATTTATGTGAACCATTTCCAAAAAAAGCCTCTTTGAAGTATGTGACTCACGGTCCAATATTTTAGCGTTATTGTAATCAATTCGATGATTATTATTGAAAACATGTTCACCCAATGCACTTCTGTCAGGGTACAACCTGCAGTCTGACTTATGTGAAGTTATTCTGTCTTTTAATCTTCTTGATGTTTGACCAATATATATTTGATTACAATCAAAACAAGGAAGACTGTAGACTGTACCAGTTTTAGAAAGCATTGGAGTCTTGTCTTTGACGTTCGAAAAATCTTATTGATTGTGAGAGTCGTCTTAAATGCAAGTTTGATGTTTTCGAAAGGCTTAAAAAGTCTAGTAAACTTCGGTGCAATATCGCTAATATATGGTAACGTCATATAAGTTACGTTAGTAACGGGAGTCGCGATGGTTTGCGAGTTGTCTGCATCAAAATTGTTATTAACATTTGTTGGTTTAATTTTTAAATTTTTGAAGAAATTACTGTTTAATACAATTAACATTCAACCAACAAATGTTAATAACAATTTTGATGCAGACAACTCGCAAACCATCGCGACTCCCGTTACTAACGTAACTTATATGACGTTACCATATATTAGCGATATTGCACCGAAGTTTACTAGACTTTTTAAGCCTTTCGAAAACATCAAACTTGCATTTAAGACGACTCTCACAATCAATAAGATTTTTTCGAACGTCAAAGACAAGACTCCAATGCTTTCTAAAACTGGTACAGTCTACAGTCTTCCTTGTTTTGATTGTAATCAAATATATATTGGTCAAACATCAAGAAGATTAAAAGACAGAATAACTTCACATAAGTCAGACTGCAGGTTGTACCCTGACAGAAGTGCATTGGGTGAACATGTTTTCAATAATAATCATCGAATTGATTACAATAACGCTAAAATATTGGACCGTGAGTCACATACTTCAAAGAGGCTTTTTTTGGAAATGGTTCACATAAATAAAAATCCAAATTCGATGAATCATCGTACTGATATAGGCCACCTAAATGAAATGTTTTCTTATCTACTATTTTTAGATAATCGTGAGTTATCTCCTAACTTCTCTTCTAGATACTCTGATTTGTCAACAACATTATAAATTACTTTTGTAAAAATTAATTTTTGTTAACAACTTTATAAATTACTTTTGTATAAATAATTTAAAACTTTTAATTAACCTTGATCAATAAATCTTACTCATTTTTAAATTTTACCTTAATTTATAATTTCAACAGTAATTTATAAAATTTAAAAAATACTTTCATACTTATCATTGACCCTTATTGGTCGTTTACTAAATTGATCATATTTAAAAAAAAAAAAAAAAAAATTTTGTTAGATATTTCAAATAACTCCATGTCATGAATGTCGCAAGTGTCATTTTATATTTCGTCGATTTTGAAGTTGAACTAAATTATAAACCTTTATTTGAATAATTTTGTTATATCAAGACATTACATGACCATTTTAATAAGTACAAATCTCATTTTAATGACCACCTATTTGAAATATCCTCAATAAGTTGTAAGTACATATAATTTTATATACATATTTTCATATTGTCTCACATATATAATATAATTGTAGCACCCTGACGATGTTCATAATCATGAACGAAAGCTCGGAATAAAAACTTAAAAGAGTACACTTATCAATTGCTGCATAACCCAATAACCAAAAACTTTATATATGTATATATATATATATATATATATATATATATAACAGGTATATAATATTTGCTGAACAGTTAGGAAACTAAAAAACTAAAGGCTGAAATATTGGGGTAGCAGCAATCTCAAAGAAAACTCTTTATAATAGTTCCAAGCTTTCGAAAATGTTTATTTTCATCATCAGGGAAACTACAATCATAAATAGACAGTATTTAACAAATAGGCTAACTGAAATCAATAATAATTGCTATCCTTGTGTCACCAAAAATCCAGAACACCATAGTTTCCTCTCACTAAATATATATATATATATATATATATATATATATATATATATATATATATATATATAACAAAGAGAGGTTAACGCGAGTTTATAGATATCCATCTATTATCCATTATAGATTTCCATCTTATGCATATATATTATATATATATATATATATATATATATATATATATATATATATATATACAATATATCAAGTGAGTGAGAAGAAGTCTTACTGTAATTGAGGTTATCAGTCAAGGAGAAATAAAAAATGAAAAAACTATTTCAACCTTTTAATAGAAGACGTTTCGTGCAGTCTTCCTGCACTTCATCAGTTCTACTGATTGTGAAGTTACATATAAGATGTACACAACAATGTCATCACAATGGGTTGTGTTGTTAAAAACTTAATAGCTAAAAAATACATAAAATTTCTTAAGCTAAAAATACATAAACGCAAAAAATGTCACAAAGGTCCTTAGTGGTAAAAATCCTAAGGTTATTGAACAGTTACATAAAATTTTGTTTTGAAACATGAGGCCAGGAGAAGAAATATTCTGTTAGAGTCAAAAGAATTATTTTAAATCCATTTCTTATTCTAACCAAAAAAAAGCGCACAAAAAACCTAAGCAAAAAACCAACTGTTAGGTGTCTGTCATTAAATGGATTTAAAAAAAAGGGGGGGATGTTAAAATCTTAACCAAATTAATGTAAATTATTGTAAACCTAGATTTTCATCCAAAAACCTCCCTGTGACACACAAAAGATAAACAGAAATAAAGATATACGATCGCCGTGACAACGGCAGCAATGTATAGTGTCACAAAAAAGCTTTCAAACGAAAACCCGGTTTACAGGTTGACGATGCACCCTGAATTATATCAATTTTTCTTTAATCGAAAAAATGCCATAGATTTATTGGTTGTTAATAATAAAATTGAAATCCAGGAACCTAGAAATAGGTGTGGATTAGTTAAAAATTAATTACAAAAGACTGATTTACTTGCCTCATGATTGTTGGAAAAAAGTCACTAAAGCTGGAGTGTTAAGCCATGTTATCAGACAGGAGCTGGGTGGAAATGAGATTTAAAACTTTTATGTTGCTACCAAGCATTGGTGGTTTGTAGGTTGGAAACTTTTTGGATGAAGGTAAAAACAAATGAAAATAACATGTCAAGGAAAGGGATGGTGTTATTTTCCTCCATCTCACATGTAAATTGTAAGTGGGGATTGTATTCATTAAAAGTGGAAAGAATGTTCATAATTTGATCAGTGGGTACAGCCAGGATCAAGTCGTCCACATATCTCTTAACAAAAGGAATGTTACAATTTAAATGCCTGAGTCTGTCTGCGATCAAGTCATCCAAGACAAAACCAACCAATAGAGGAGAAATAGAAGATCCCATTGGGGTACCAAAAATTTGTAGGTAGAACTTGTCATTGTAGACAAAGTAGTTTGTATCAAAAACCAATTTCAGAAGCTCCACAAAAGTTTCCCATCCAAAAGGACAATGGATTTGGATCTGATGCCAATGATTATGCAAGGAAGAAAGAACTACAGGTAAGGGTAGGTTGGTGAAAAGGGACACGACGTCAAAACTTACTACTTGAAACCCTATAGGTAGTTGGAAGTTATTGATAAATTCACTGAATTTAAATGAGTCTGAGATGTTGAATTCATTATTATGATCATATGCTGTTGAAAGTATGTTGCACAGAAATTTTGCAATATTACAATTGGGAGAATTAGTTGATGACACTATGGGGCGCATGCATAGTTGGGGTTTGTGGATTTTTGGCAAACAGTAAAATCTAGGAGCGATACCATTATAATTGTTGAGGGCTTTGGCTACAACTTCTGTAATAATATTAGATCTTTTCAAATCAGAAATATGTTTGTTGATTTTAGAGGTAAAAGTGGTGGTAGGGTTTCTTGGTAATGATCGATAATATTGATCATCATTTAGGAGTGATTGGCTTAACTCATATACTGATCTCTGTACATAAGTACTGTGGTATTACCCTTGTCACTTAAAAGAACTAATAATTCAGGATGATCTTTTAAAAAAGTTTTAGCTTCAAAGTAAGCCCGATCTATTTCTGACTGTGATTTTTTTGGTGCATTAGTATAGTTGTGTATGATATTATTAGCTGATGATCTTAATTGAGTGAGATCTGTGGGATTAGAATCTGACAAAATATTTTCGACATCTGATAACAGGTTGCAAATTGAGTAATCCTTGAGGGTTGGAGATAATCCAAATTTTGGACCAAGAGCTAACAATTTCGAAACATTGGGCGGAAGATCAATATCAGTAAGGTTTTTTAACCATTTCTGTTGAAATTTAATTTTAGAAAAAGGAGTGATACCTAGATTAGAAAGCTTATTTTGAAATGATTAATTATTTATATGGGAAATAATGAAGTAAATATAATAAAATAATATAAAATAATAATATAAATATAATATAAAAAATAATATAAAGCTTATTTAGAAGTTCCTTAAGTGACTTGTTAAAAGTAAAATTAAATTGATTGTGAAGTCTATGATCAAAGTTATTGATAATATAAGAGGGAAGTGAGTTCCTGAGAAGTGAAGTAAGAGAATGAATCTGTTGGGTGATGGTTTTAATGTCATGATGAACTGAGTGAATTGAAATATTAAGAAGTCGAACCCTCACCTGAGTTTCAAAATTGTCTACTCTGCGTCTAACAGAACCCCTGGTTGCTCTGAAGGTGGTGTTAACTACTCTATCTATTTGGTTTTGAATAAAGGTAGGTGTTTGTTTCCTCCTCCGGCATTCTAACAAGAAAACTCTTCTAGCCTCAAGTTTCGCTAATTTATGACATAATTTGGACCACTGTTTCAAAGATCCTGTAAAGTTACCTGTAGTTCTTTCTTCCTTGCATAATCATTGGCATCAGATCCAAATCCATTGTCCTTTTGGATGGGAAACTTTTGTGGAGCTTCTGAAATTGGTTTTTGATACAAACTACTTTGTCTACAATGACAAGTTCTACCTACAAATTTTTGGTACCCCAATGGGATCTTCTATTTCTCCTCTATTGGTTGGTTTTGTCTTGGATGACTTGATCGCAGACAGACTCAGGCATTTAAATTGTAACATTCCTTTTGTTAAGAGATATGTGGACGACTTGATCCTGGCTGTACCCACTGATCAAATTATGAACATTCTTTCCACTTTTAATGAATACAATCCCCACTTACAATTTACATGTGAGATGGAGGAAAATAACACCATCCCTTTCCTTGACATGTTAGTTGTACGAGGTGTTGACAACATCCTAAGAACCAAATGGTTCAGAAAGAGCGTTGCTAGCAATCGCTTCCTAAATTATTTTTCCTTTCATCCTAAAAGATTCAAACACAACCTCGTACAGGGATTAGCTATAAGGACACATAGGTTGTCGCATCCTCTTTACAGAAGTGAATCCAGTCAATTACTTAAGACCATTTTAAGTGAGAATTCTTATCCAACTTCTCTTATTAATAGATATTTATTTTCAACTTCTCGAGTACTACTTGACCAGAACCATTCCAATTTGGGAGGAATTCACGATTCCTCACAAATAAATAATGGAATTCAAAGAGAAGAGGTTTCCACATCTGGGACCCCTCAGAGATACTGTTCCTTACCTTATTTCCCACATTTAACTGATAAACTTATGAAATTGTTGAAACCGTTATCCGCCAAAATAGGCATCAAGAATTGTAAAACAGTCAGAAATCTTTTTTCTTGTACTAAAACACCAGTAGATATTTGGGAGAAATCTAACGTAGTTTATAACATTCCATGCAAAGATTGTCACTTGAAATATGTTGGACAAACAAAAAGAACCCTTAAAGGAAGGGTAGTTTCACACAGAAGTGATATCAGATGCAACAAGCATTCTTGTGCCCTCAGCACACATTCCATCACACTTAATCATCAGATTGATTTTGATAACATCAAAACCTTAGTCACAGAACCTAATTTCTATAACAGATCTTTCCAAGAAATGGCCCACATTCTAAGGGAACAAAACTCTATGAACAAACGTACTGATCTTGACACTCCTTGCTTTTAAACAATCCTTAAATTCATTCAGTTGTTAAATTTCAAATTTATTTTCCACACAAATCCGATCAACACATGGCCTAATTTCATTTGTTTTTACCTTCATCCAAAAAGTTTCCAACCTACAAACCACCAATGCTTGGTAGCAACATAAAAGTTTTAAATCTCATTTTCACCCAGCTCCTGTCTGATAACATGGCTTAACACTCCAGCTTTAGTGACTTTTTTCCAACAATCATGAGGCAAGTAAATCAGTCTTTTGTAATTAATTTTTAACTAATCCACACCTATTTCTAGGTTCCTGGATTTCAATTTTATTATTAACAACCAATAAATCTATGGCATTTTTTCGATTAAAGAAAAATTGATATAATTCAGGGTGCATCGTCAACCTGTAAACCGGGTTTTCGTTTGAAAGCTTTTTTGTGACACTATACATTGCTGCCGTTGTCACGGCGATCGTATATCTGTATTTCTGTTTATCTTTTGTGTGTCACAGGGAGGTTTTTGGATGAAAATCTAGGTTTACAATAATTTACATTAATTTGGTTAAGATTTTAACATCCCCCCCTTTTTTTTTAAATCCATTTAATGACAGACACCTAACAGTTGGTTTTTTGCTTAGGTTTTTTGTGCGCTTTTTTTTTGGTTAGAATAAGAAATGGATTTAAAATAATTCTTTTGACTCTAACAAAATATTTCTTCTCCTGGCCTCATGTTTCAAAACAAAATTTTATGTAACTGTTCAATAACCTTAGGATTTTTACCACTAAGGACCTTTGTGACATTTTTTGCGTTTATGTATTTTTAGCTTAAGAAATTTTATGTATTTTTTAGCTATTAAGTTTTTAACAACACAACCCATTGTGATGACATTGTTGTGTACATCTTATATGTAACTTCACAATCAGTAGAACTGATGAAGTGCAGGAAGACTGCACGAAACGTCTTCTATTAAAAGATTGAAATAGTTTTTTCATTAAACAAATATATATATATATATATATATATATATATATATATATATATATATATATATATATATATATATATATATTGATGTGATCTTGATTATTGATATGAGATAATATTTTTATATGTCATTTAATTTAATCAATGCATTAATAATAAT